>NW_028300369.1:0-5000 GCF_049724085.1 Artemia sp. Qi Xiang Cuo
GATATATTTCTTCACAAATTTTGTAACTCAAGAGTTATAGTAATATCAAAACAAAATGTTCACTATTAGAACCGCCTTGTCGAAAAACTCTTTATAAGAAACTTTATATCCCTTGGCTTGAACAGCAAGGGAAATATATTGGCTTGAAAATCAAGAAAAGTGGCGGCTACTCCAATGTTCTGCCTAAACGGGATATTTCTTTTCTTTTTTCTTTTTCCACAGATAGCTTGGTACTGGAACATCGTAGAAAGTTGTTGAACGGCTCATTTTAAAGGAGATTAATTGGGTTAAAAATCTTTTGTAGCTACAATAAATTATTTCTAAAAGAGAATAGATTTTCCCACTAAAAACTGCATTTTTGGTGTCTTCTCATATCCGGGTTGCAGCGGTAGCTAGCAACCTAGTAAGAGACGATCACGTCCAATGTTAAGAAATATAAAAACCCATAGTTCCTAACAAAGGAGTCAGATCAAAACAAAAAGTACACCATTAGAACCGCCTTGTCCGAAACCCCTGTATAGGAAACTTTCTGTCCCTTGGCTTGAACAGCAAGGGAAATATATTGGCTTGAAAATCAAGAAAATTGACTTTAACCACGTTATTCTCCCCAAACGGGATATTTTTTCTTTTTTCTTTTTTTGTATCCAGAGATAGCTTGGCACTGGAACATCGTAGATAGTTGTTCAATAGCTCATTTTAAAGGAAATTAATTGGGTTAAACACCTATAGTAACTAAAATAAATTATTTCTAAAAGAGAATAAATTTTTCCACCAAAAACTGCATTTTCGATGTCTTTTCACACTGCAGTCTTTCAAACATTACAATAAAGACACCTTGCCCATGTTAACTAAAACATAAATAGGGATTATGTAATTTCCAATAGTATCCGGGTTGCAGCGGTAGCTAGCAACCTAGTAAGAGACGATCACGTCCAATGTTAAGAAATATAAAAACCCATAGTTATTAAAAAAAAGAGTCAGATCAAAACAAAAAGTACACCATTAGAACCGCCTTGTCCGAAACCCCTGCATAGTAAAATTTCTGTCCCTTGGCTTGAACAGCAAGGGAAATATATTGGCTTGAAAATCAAGAAAAGTGGCAGCTACTACAACATTCTGCCTAAACGGGATATTTTTTTCTTTTTTTTTTTCTTTTTTTGTATCCAGAGATAGCTTGGCACTGGAACATCGTGGAGGGTTGTTCAATAGCTCATTTTAAAGGATTATAATAAAGATCGAACTCTTCCCTATACTAACTTGCATAGGCAACTTCACTATAGTGAAGATTACAGTATTTATATTATACATCATTATAAATTATAAAAGTTTCGAATGTTCGAAGATTATAGAGTTAAAATTATAATAAAGAACGAACTCTTCCCTATACTAACTTGCATACTCAACTTCACTATACTTAAGATTACAGTATTTATATTATACATCATTATAAATTATAAATTATAATAAAGAACGACCTCTTGCCTATACTAAATTTTATACGCCACTTAATTATAGTATAGGTTAGTAATTCAACAGATAGCATGGCACTGGAACATCGTAGAGAGTTGTTCAATGGCTCATTTTAAAGGAAATTAATTGGGTTAAAAACCTTTTGTAATTTTACATTAAAAGACGATCATTGGAATAACAAACCATTGTACACATTGAATGTTTTCCGGGTTGCAGCGGTAGCTAGCAACCTAGTAAGAGACGATCACGTCCAATGTTAAAAAATATAAAACCCCCCAACTCCTAAAAAAAGTATAGTAAAGAACGACATCTAGCCAATGTTAACTGGAAAATAAATGGGGATTATGCAATTTTCATCGGCATCATATAATAAAGAACGACCTTTTGCCTATGCTAAATTTTATACACCACTTAATTATAATATAGGTTAGTAATTTAACAGATAGCTTGGGAATGGAACATCGTAGAGAGTTGTTCAATGGTTCATTTTAAATAAAATTAATGGGGTTAAAAACCTTTTGGAATTTAAACAAATATAATAAAGAACGACCTCTTGTCTATACTAAATTTAATAGGCCACTTAGCTATAGTATAGGTTAGTAAAGTTTACATAAAGGACTGATATATTACAGTAAAGAACAAACTTCCAGTCCATAATAACTAAAATAATTTCCTGTTTCTAATTATGCCTAAATTACTACTTAAGAACGACAAAGATTCTCTCATTTTTGATTAGATAATGGTTAGATCGAAGCAAGCTATACGCAAGTTGAAAAAACAGTACTACACAAACAACAGAGATAGTAACTTGAAAAGAATACTGATAAGGAGTCATCCTACCAAGCTCTTTAATCATTGGCATCAGAAGTTCCAACAAATGACCTTCTTTGTGTGGTTGCGGACTTCAAATCAAAGGTCGGAGATGAAAGAGACTACTGCCCGCAAGTCCTAGGGAGACATGGTCTTGGTGAAATGAACGAAAACGGAGCCCTTCTGGTAGATTATTCTCTGAGGAATGATCTTACGGTCGGCACAACTCAGTTAGAACATAAAACCATCCACAAACAGTCATGGATCTCGCCAGACGGCAGGACGAAGAACCAATTAGATCATTTCCTAATCTTAAGGAGATGGCGGACAAGTCTTCTAGACGTACGTGGCTTCAGAGGGTATAATAAAGATCGAACTCTTCCCTATACTAACTTGCATAGGCAACTTCACTATAGTGAAGATTACAGTATTTATATTATACATCATTATAAATTATAAAAGGTTCGAATGTTCGAAGATTTTAGAGTTAAAAACTTTCCCACACCGGGAATCGAACCCGGTTCTCCTAAGTGAAAGTTAACTATCCTAGCCACTAGACCAAATGGGACCATAAAGAAGTATGATTTAAGAACCATATGCATATTATTATTTCACCATACCAATTATAATAAGGCCAAAACAAAATCGTCGAATTGCAACCTTACTTTTGACACATCAGTTAAATCTTCATCAGACTTAAAAACTGTTTTGCTAGTTTTGCAGTAAAGAATTACATTAAAAGACGATCACTGAAATAACAAACCATTCCATACATTTATTATAAAGAACGACCTTTTGCCTATACTAAATTTTATAGTCCACTTTACTATAGTATAGGCTAGATATTTAAAGTCAATATATTAAAATTTTCCATTAAAAGAAAATCATTGGAATAAAAAACCATTACATACATTTGATTTAGTTAGCTACTTGATTGTCTTAGGTTCGTCTCTTACTATTTCAAAGAAGAAAAAGCCGTAGGCTTTTCCTGTAAGGAACAAACTGTAACCCATAGTAACTGTAGTACTAATCTGGGTTGCAGCGGTAGCTAGCAACCTAGTAAGAGACGATCACGTCCAATGTTAAGAAATATAAAAACCCATAGTTCTTAAAAAAAAGAGTCAGATCAAAACAAAAAGTACACCATTAGAACCGCCTTGTCCGAAACCCCTGCATAGTAAAATTTCTGTCCCTTGGCTTGAACAGCAAGGGAAATATATTGGCTTGAAAATCAAGAAAAGTGGCAGCTACTACAACATTCTTCCTAAACGGGATATTTTTTTCTTTCTTTTTTTCTTTTTTTTTTCTTTTTTCTTTTCCACAGATAGCTTGGCACTGGAACATCGTAGAGGGTTGTTCAATAGCTCGTTTTAAAGGAAATTAATTGGGTTAAAAATCTATAGTAACTAAAATAAATTATTTCTAAAAGAGAATAAATTTTTCCACCAAAAACTGCATTTTGATGTCTTTTCACACTGCAGTCTTTCAAACATAATCGTATACCAGCGGTAAGAATTGAACCCACGCCTCTGAAGAGACTGGTGGCTAACACCAGTGCCTTGGACCACTCGGCCAGGCTGCCTCTCATAAATAATTACAGTAAGGACCGAAGTCTATCTCATAGTAAATAGCGACGAAGACCATGCTGCGTTTTGAAAAATCATGGTTACCACAGTTGGTGCAATCTACTAAAATCCGGGTTGCAGCGGTAGCTAGCAACCTAGTAAGAGACGATCACGTCCAATGTTAAGAAATATAAAAACCCATAGTTCCTAAAAAAGGAGTCAGATCAAAACAAAAAGTACACCATTAGAACCGCCTTGTCCGAAACCCCTGTATAGGAAACTTTCTGTCCCTTGGCTTGAACAGCAAGGGAAATATATTGGCTTAAAAATCAAGAAAATTGACTTTAACCACGTTATTCTCCCCAAACGGGATATTTTTTTCTTTTTTCTTTTTTTGTATCCAGAGATAGCTTGGCACTGGAACATCGTAGAGGGTTGTTCAATAGCTCATTTTAAAGGAAATTAATTGGGCTAAAAACCTTTTGTAACTAAAATAAATTATTTCTAAAAGAGAATAAATTTTTCCAATAAAAACTGTATTTTTGATGCAGTGACGTCACAATTACTATATAAGAAACGTCAAAACTGTAAATGGTCTCATTCATGAATACATAATGGTTAGATCAAAGCAAGCTACACGCAAGTCAAAAAATCAGTACTAAAAAATCAAGAAAAGTGGCAGCTACTACAACATTCTGCCTAAACGGGATATTTTTTTCTCTTTTCTTTGTTTCCAGTATAATAAAGATCAAACTCTTCCCTATACTAACTTGCATACGCAACTTTACTATAGTTAAGATTACAGTATTTATATTTTTTTTTACATTAAAAGACGATCACTGAAATAACAAACCATTCCATACATTGGACTTAGTTAGCTACTTGATTGTTTGAGTTTCGTCTCTTACTATTTAAAAGAAGAAAAAGCCGTAGGCTTTTTCCTGTTTGTATTTATAGTTAAAAAACGAACTCAAGTCCAAAGAAACTGAACCCTGTGGTTCATTCATATCCGGGTTGCAGCGGTAGCTAGCAACCTAGTAAGAGACGATCACCTCCAATGTTAAGAAATATAAAACCCCCCAACTCCTAAAAAAAGAGTCAGATCAAAACAAAAAGTACACCATTAGAACCGCCTTGTCCGAATCCTCTATAAAG
>NW_028300370.1:0-70301 GCF_049724085.1 Artemia sp. Qi Xiang Cuo
AATGTAGTAAGCAAACTTTCTATATAACCATTGACTTTTTAGCCTAGGTAGAGTCCAGCAGCCTATATAAGGGCTGAGATTGTATTATCTGTAATATGAAGAGTTGTGAGACATACCGTCATTAATTATATCGACAGGGGGTCCGTTTACCCTCCAAGGAGATAGATATAATTATTAGTGGTAACCAAGGTTGGGAACCCTTGGCCTAGAGTTTGACTGTTTGACCGTTCGATCACGTTATCATACCTTGGAGCAGGGTATACCGTAAATTGGGTATTTACATTCTATATATTTACAGAACCGTAGTGGTAAGCGTGGACATTCCATTACAATATTTGGCGCCCGCGAGGCCCCCCCCTCCAGTAAGTGGTTGAGCACCATTTTTGCGCCAATGTCTGGTGGCTGTCGTGGCTTGCCACAAGAACACTGGTGGCAGCAACAAAGGTCCTATCGGTAAAACTGATAATAAAGAATTCCGCATTTTCCAAGAGAATATTTAATTTAGCCTATAAAGTAGACTATTCTGATTACATATAAAAAAATTGCGGAGATAAAAAAATACGGAATCGATTAAAAATATTACGAAGATCTAAATGGACTGTGCATAGTTAGATAATCATTGAAAAAAAAAAAATTATGAATCAATATATCACGAGACCAATTAGCTTGTAAAAAATCAGCAAATTGAGCCACAAAAATTTCATAAAAGACTGGTGAAAATTAGTCTACAGTATAGGCTATAGGCTGTAAAAATCTGCACGGAAAGACAGATTTGAAAGATTGCGAATTTAAAATTTGATGAGCCAGGCTCCTACTTAGGAACGACGCAAAGCATAAGAAAGGGTGCAACCCCCTTTCTTCAACTCCTTTCATCAAGGTTCCAAATATAGAAATTAGAGCGGGCTTAGGTATAATCTTCAGTGACGAAGGTTATAAGATTATTGAAGACGGCAAATTAGGAGAATTTGTCAATTTTGTGTGCATATTTGATAAAGAAGGTGAGAAACACCTGTTCTATTGAGTAATCGGCCTAAGAGAAGATTACATTTGGAGTTGTTTTGCAGGGTAGTTCCCCTGTTTGAGTTTAGTCTAGCCAATTCACTAGTAAAATATTCGCGCGGCTGTACAGTTTACTTTCTCGTCCAACCCCTGTTATTTCGGTTTTCAGATCAGGGTTGCCACCGGTGACACTTTAGTTTCACTTTTGACACTTTTTAAAAAAAATGGCACTTTTTGGGACACCTGACACTACTAGGACACTTTTTGGCAAAAGTGACACTTTTTTTGCTAAGTAGCACTATTTTACAAAAAAAGAATTTTTTCGGACAAAAAACCAAAAGGAAAACTGATAATGTAGATATGCATCGATATCGTTTTTCTGTCATTTAAGATTCTTATCTTAACTCCGCGCTCGACAATTATTGGATGTAAGAATCTTTCTGTGGGGCGAAAACATAAACGTGTTTGTCTCTATCTGTGTGTGAGAAATTTTTATATTCTTATTCTTATCACTGATAAGCGTAGATCATCCAGTGATCTTCGGGTACGAAATACTTGGCAATGGAGAGGACAGAGATAGACATTTAACTGCAATGTGGTGGAGAAGCCTTCAAATGTTTTCAGTTGTTTAGTTCAACTATTTTGTGTTGTTGCAATAATTTGTAGGCTCATAGACGATAAGTCAGTCAAGCAGTTTGCAATTCTTGAGTGGGTCCGAATTCAATTTTTATGTTTTATTAGTTTAGGGTTGACTACAATTCAAAGAAGGAAAGAGGAAGAAAAGCTAAGAGTGTATTTTCACGCCACTATGTTAATAGCTGTTACTATGTTAACTAGTCACTGGGCTAGTGACTGCTTAACTTTACGCGTCTTTTCATCGATTTCCGTGACTGAAGCTCTTGAAGCCCAGTGATTGAAAAGCTCACTGGTGACATTACACAACGACTCAGCAACGCAAAAACATCCACTGAGAGAGTCCCCGAAGCCGCGCCACGCCGACATGACGGCGGCGAATGTGTGATTTAGTATCGGCGGCGGCGCGCCGAATTTTTTTTGGCGTCGCCAAAAAATGTACTTAAATCTTAATTAAATCTTACTAAAGATTTTAGTAAGGATTTTTAAATGGTTGGCTAAAAACATACAAGAACAATATGACAAAACAGGAGTTTGTTGGGCCGTGCGGAAAGCGTTTATGTTCACCGTCGATCAGACCAAGTAGAATTCTCATTTTTAGCCACTAGACCCAGGGAAACCTATGTTGTGTTTATGTTTAACATCGCATTGTTCCTATAAAATCCCGTGTTTCGTCATTTCCTTCTTGTTAATGATTTGGGCTAATGTGTGTATAACTTTCAAAGTTTGAAGTTCAAACATCTCCTGTTCATCAAATACTTACGAAAAGGAAGTGAAAAAAACAAATAAGATCATCGAAAAAACATTGTATACAAGTCAGATACCATGGCTTAACAACAATTTTAAATCAGCGGTTACATCACTTCAGTTACAATTGATGTAACAAAAGTGAGTTTGTTCACTCTGCCTGGAGCCATTGATCTTTTTGCAGTCACTATCAGTCCTGTCGTGCTAAAAAGCCGTTTAGCTGGGGCACTTGTAGCCGGTACAGCCAGAACTTTACGAGCGTAAACTGCCATTCGCGGGATCTGATACTAGCATTGGAGATTGGGGTCCCACAGTATGTCGCAAATGGGCTTCTTCTTTGTATCTGCTGAAATAAGTTGTTTTTATAAGGGAGAACACACCTGCACCTTCACCATAGGGCTCCTGTGCTCTACACTACAGGAGGAACTAAACTGCACCTTTACCCACTTTTCTTATCAACACGGAATAACCCTCCAAAATTCTTTTCTGAAAGAAGTGGTCAAGTTATGACGTTTCAAGTCAAAGTTTAAGGATACTTCAACTTCAGTGTGCTCTGCTAAGTGTGCAAACAAAAAATGTAATTCATCTCTATAGATATATTTCTATACTAGCTCTAGATAATCTACCAAGCGGGAAACCACCACAAATCAGCATCGATAAATAAATGAAGCCCAAAACGAACAGAAATTACAATAAATAACCGAGTCAAACTCACAGAAATTAATATAAGAAATTAGCGAGCAGAAAATAACATAAGTTGGGCTCAAAACCCCTATGGCTTCCCAAGGTCAGATCATAATTTGCACTTTACTAAAAAAAATATAAATGTTTTTACTTTTATAACTTTAAAAAATCAAATAATATTAACATTTTAATTACTAAATATCAGTATATGTTTATTAAACTGACAATGCACATTCATTTATATTTTTTTCCGTAAAGTACAAATTATGTTTTGGCCTTGGGAAGGCATAGGGGTTTTGAGCCCAACTTATGTTATTTCTGCTCGTTTTGAATTTGACTTGGTCATTTATTGTAATTTCTGTTCGTTTTGGGTTTCATTTATTTATCGATGCTGATTTGTGGTAGTTTCCCGCTTTGTAGAGTATTTGATTTTAATTTTGCTCATTTTTTTTTTTTATTGATTTATTTACTTTTATTTTAAAAACTTATTTTGTGGAAACAGTTTTTTTTTTATTAATTTATGTTTGTTTTATATTTACATATTATTTTCAGGGAAAAAGAAAATTATAATTTAAATCTTTTCGTTTTTTTAAGAATTTATAGTTTGGCCTGCGATTTGTATGCTGGAAAAAAAATTCAGCAATTTTTAACAACATAGACCCTTTTAAGAATCTGGACTCAAATAGTATTGTTTAATTTAGTTTCATACCTCCTCTAGTTGATCTGAAATTGAAAAGTTGATAACATTCGCAAAAAAATTTGTTTACTTTCTTTGATAGCTTGGATACACTTACGCTATTTTGATTTGGTCAAATTTTAAGAGCAGAAGAAGCCCCAAAAGTTTGAACATAATACCCTCAGTCGTTCTTGGGATACTGCTGAGATGCCTTATTGGGAATTAGCATTAACACAGTGCATTTTTATTTAATCTTAAAGCAACATTTACTTTTTAAAAATAATGGCAAATGGGTGGGTGGGGGGGGTTGGGGGATTAGTTTCCCTTCAATCACTTTCGACAATTAAAAAGGACATCAGCCCTTTCTACTTTCAATCGAATGAGCCCTTTTCGAAGTTCCTACGACAACTCCTTCGATACGAAGTGTCCTGGTCTAAACAACAACAACAACAAAAAAATTATACATTACACCCACATCGATCTCTACTATAAAAATGTCAAGCCTTTTTTGAGTTTCTGCGACAACACTTTCTATAAACACCGTATATGCCCCCAGGGCATAAATTACAACCCTTACCCTAAGGGTTGTGAGGGTGGTTGTCATCCTCTAAGACCTAAATTCCAGAACTTTCAACTACGTTAAACAAAATGGCTATCTCAAAATTTTGATTGGATGTGTTTCGGTAAATGGTGGGCTTCGAAGGGGTTTTAGTTGCTTTCCAATCATTTTCGACTATTAAAAAGGGAACACGCCACTCCAATCTCTAATTGAATGAGCCCTTTCGAAGTTTCTACAACAATTTCTTCGATATGAAGTGCCCTGGTCTAAAAGAAAAATTAATAAATAATAGATTGTGCCAACATCGTTCTTATATACCCCCAGGATACAACTTAAAACCCTTGCCCTAATGTTTGTGGGGGAATAACATCCTCAAAAAACATAATTTTTCTGTGGAAATCAGTTACTCTGAACAAAATGGCTGTCTTAAAATTTTGATTGGATGTGTTTGGTGAAATGGTGGGCGTTCAAGGGGTGTTAGCTGGCTTCTAGTCACTTTCAACACTAGCTATTCCAATTTCCAATCGAATGAGCCCTTTTCGAAGTTTCTACGACAACTCCTTCGATACGAATTGCCCTGGTATGAAAAAAAAAAAATACTACATTGTGCCAACATTGTTCTTTACTTAGGCAGCTCGATTGCGCTGCCTATGATAACATCCTGAATTGCCTAATGCTCTTTTACCTACCTCTTTTTAACCGAAAAATCAGATACAAAAATGAACAGAATTTTAAAGTGGAAGGTAGAATTTTCGTTTCAAGAAAAATTTCTTCTTCTCCTTCCTACGAACCGATATACATGGCGAGCAGTATTTATCTTTAAGAAACAGATTCGCCGGGATGACGGTTGAAGCCCGGATGTCAATACCGATAACCAAAAAAGAGAGAAAAAACGGCAGCGTTGTCGGGACGCCCCCGCCAACAGACACCGCGGCGGCGTCAGCGCGCGGTTGCACGGGCGGCGGCGCGCCCCTGGGTTTTTTACGGCGGCGTGCCGCCGACTTTTCGGCAAGGCGTCGGGGTCTACTCTGAGCTCACTGGTGTCCCACAATAATATCTAGTGACCTCTTCAGTGACTGGGCCAGTGACGCAAAAAAGCGCTCTAACATTTCCGTTCATATTTTTCATATTTTTCTTTGAACTCTTGGCAATGAACAAATGAAAATTCATACATAACCATCATACTAAAAACAAAATTCATACCAAAACTTCCTTTATCTTTAATCCTATGCAATCATTAGCAAAATCACAATCTAGTTTCACTTATTTTTCTTACTTAAATTTCTGAATTTGGACACACTTCCTCATTTTAGTTATTATATTCCCACTAATATTTGATTGTAAATTTGCTTTCACGTTGATACACTAAATGCTCGTTTTTATTATAAAGGAGCTTTCATGTTGATACTTAAAATGCTTGTTTACTGTTCCTATGCCCTAGTCCCTGGAGACATCGTAAAGAAAAATTTACTGGGAGTGGCGAGAGTTCTCGTGAAACTTATTCTGTTCAGGTTGTGATAAATAAATTACATTATATAGCTGGGTTATTGTTTTTCCACTAGTTTTTTAAAAAAAGAGAAGAAATTACTCTGTGGGACGAGTTCCCATTTTATACAGTAAATACCATTTGTGTTTTAGCGGGTATTTAGGAGGGGGCTGGAAATTTAACAAGAGTGGAAGTGTT
This sequence comes from Artemia sp. Qi Xiang Cuo, assembly GCF_049724085.1. Classification (NCBI taxonomy): domain Eukaryota; kingdom Metazoa; phylum Arthropoda; class Branchiopoda; order Anostraca; family Artemiidae; genus Artemia; species Artemia sp. Qi Xiang Cuo. The sequence continues at coordinate 5,983 of NW_028300370.1, forward strand.
ACGCAAAGCTGATAATCCTCACTGACTGGTTGAAATTATAATTTATTTTTTATAGTTGATAGATGTCATTAGATCCGACATTTCATGGTGGAGAAGATAAAGATGTGGGAAACCACGCGGGGGATGATCCCGAGTGGATTGGCCAATATTTTCAATTTAAAAAGCTTGTTGATATGAGCACGAGTGACGCAAAGCGTCACGAGCGGCAAATTTTTGGAAAATTACACTTTTTACACAAAATTGACACTATTTTGTCACCCAAAGTGGCACCAAAAAACTGCCCGAGTGGCAACCCTGTTTCAGATATGTATTTCGCTCGTGTAAAATTGCTTGCTGTGAAAGAAGTTGTTATTCTCTAATGATGTCTAGATATTCCGGTTATTTGAAAATTTTTTAAATATTATTACACGGAGCTGATAATTCACAATAATAATTGCGTACCATAATTTTTACGTGTGGCAATTGTTGAACTTGCCACGATTGACTAATTAATTAAGAGGTAATAGAATCGGGAAGGAGTACACCCGGTCAAATGAGGGGATACAAAATAAACAAGGAAAATTTAATACATGAAAAAACAAGATGAACTCACCTCTCAGATGTTGTGCAAAATGAAGGGGAGTTGCGGGCTAGAGATAATACAGATATGGAACGAATGGATTCAGAAAACGAATTAGGAATATATAATGACTGAAGGAATCAAAGTAGTCCGAATATAAGGAGCAGTGCAGAATCGAGATCCAGGAGGGGCTCACGAAAAAGTAGTCATGTAGATATGACACAATATTTATTAAATTACATGAGAGAAAGAAATAGAGAATAGCAAGAGAAAAGAAAGAGGAGGCTGATAGAATAGCCAGAGAAAAAAGAAGGATGCTGATAGAATAGCCAGAGAACGAAAAGAGGAGAATGATAAAACAGCTAGAGAGAAGAAAGAGCGACATCACCAAGAGTTTAAAAGAGCCATGATAGGCCCAATAGAAGCCCGCTGGGGAATTCCAGAAAGTGAGATTTTATCACAACTAACACATAGGCTGGCGGATAGCCATAACAATTTGTCTAAGAATCAATCGCGAGAAAATGAAATTTACCAGACATTAAATGCTAAGACGGAAAAAAAAATACAACTTCGTCGACTATGCGGGGAGGTGGACCGGCCCAAAAAACAAAATGGGAGGCTGAGCCACCCTGTCGAAAAAACGAAATGTTTGATACTTCAGTTCGAAATGTTGACAACCCGGAAAAATAGGATGTAGAAGTGGCTAAGCCACACAATATTGAAAATAAGACGCGCGAAAATGATTTTTCGGGAGAATTTTCAGGAAATAGAAAACTTCAGAACACTTTTAAGGAATATGAGACGCTGAAAAATATATGCCAATATAAAGCACTGATTATACCAGAGAAAAATGAAACGAAATTTATTGTGAGCGCTTTTCCACGTAAAGCTCGAGAAATTTTAGTGCAATATGAAAAACCAAATGTCGGAATTCAATTCCCATTTGATAACGAATTATTTGTTTCTGCAGTAAAAGTAAGGAAAACTAAAAGAGAGAAAAAAGATGCGAAGCGGAACTACAATAAAGAAAGGCAGTCAAAGATGATGGACACTGAAGTCCAATTCAGATTTCATGACGATTTATTTAATACTACGACAAAAGAAAAGAAAATTAAAAAAGAGAAAAGAAATATTAAAAGGAATTAAACAGTTCGTGGTAACGAACTGTAAGTAAGGAGCGACCCGGCTCAATGGTAACCGAAACTCTAAAAAACGGGAGTTTGATACCAATAGATACATCAAAAGGATCAGATTTTAATTCTGATTTCAAATATATAAGTTTCATTAAGTTTAATCTTACCCATCAAAAGTTACGCGCATGAGAAAATTTGGCTGATTTTCGAAAAAAGGGAGAAAGACACCCTAAAATTTATAGAACCTTAATGAAAATCACACCATCATATTCCGCGTATCATAGAACCCTGCTGTAGAGGTTTCAAGCTCCTATATACAATAATTTGGAATTTTCCATTTTTTGCCATAAGAAATAACACGGATGCGTGTTTATTTGTTTGTTTGTTTGTTTTTTTTTCCAGGGGTAATCATATCGACCCGGTTGTCCTATAATATCGTAGGGGGGCTCATTGGAATGGAAATTAAAAGTTCTAGTGCCCTTTTTAATTGACCAAAAAAAATGGAGGGCAACTAGGCCCCCTCCCACGCTTATTTTTTTACCAAAGTCACCCGATCAAAATTTTGAGATAGCCATTTTGTTCAGCATGGTCGAAAATATGATAAATATGTCTTTTGGGATGACTTAATCCCCCGAAGTACCCAGAGGGAGGGCTAAAAGATATGAACTTTACCCAATGTTAACATATAGTATTGGTTATTCGGAAGTATACAGAAGTTTTCAGGAGGTTTTTTTCTGCTAGTGGGAGGGAAGGGTGGGTCGGGAGTTATGTTGGAGGATCTGTTCATGAAGGAATTTTTCATGGGGGAAGGGAAATCGCCATGAAGGGGGCGCCGGACTTGCCAGCATTATTTATTGGTTATTGGGACGTATACAACCATTTTCAGGACAGATTTTTTCTGGCGGGGGGGGCTAGAGGAGGGAGGTACTCTGGAGAATATTTCCGTGGAGGATGTTTCTTTGGGGTAAGGGACATTTCTATGACGGGGGCGCCGGATTTCCAAGCATTATTTAAAAAACGATCAGAAATTAAATAAAAAAAAACCAAGTTTTTTCAACTGAAATGTAAGAAGGAATATTAGAACTTAAAACGAACAGAAATTATAACGTATGTGAGGGGGTTCTCCCCCAAGTCAATACCTCGCTCTTTACGCTACAGATTTTTTTAGTGCTTTCAAAAGAGCTATTTATTCTAATTAAATGGCGTTTGTGATTCAGGGGTTTGTGAATCAAAATTTTTTTTAACTTTTAACGTAAAGAGCGAGGTATTGACAAAGGGGAGAACCCTCTCATATACTTAATAACATATACGTAATAAAAAAACAATAAAAAAACAAGCGATACGGCTCAATAGTGATCGAAACTTTTAAAAACGGAATTTTGATGTCAATAAATGTATCAAAAGAATGGGTTTATAATGCTGATTCTAAATATATAAATTTTATAAAGTTTAGTATTACTCATCAAAGGCAACAAGCCTGAGGAAATTTACTCGATTTTTTAAAGAGGGGGAAACATCCCCTACAAGTGAAAGAATTTTAATGAAAATCACAACGTCAGATTCAGCGTATCAGAAAACCCTATTACATAGGTTTCAAGCTCATATCTGCAAAACTCTGCAACTTTGAATTTTTGCCAGAAGAAAAATATACGAATATAGAAGTTAGTTACGTAAGTTAATTTGTAAAGACATTCATTTAGCAAAAGAAAAGTAAAATTTTTATGCAAATAAAAGCTGCATTAACTAAAAAACGATCAGAAATTAAATAAAAAAAACAAGTTTTTTAAACTGAAAGTAAGGAGCGACATTAAAACTTAAAACGAACAGAAATTATTCCGTATATGAAAGGGGCTGTCCCCTCCTCAACGCCTCGCTCTTTATTCCGTATATGAAAGGGGCTGTCCCTCCTAAACGCCTCGCTCTTTACGCTAAAGTTTTTTATTGTTTTAAAAAAAAATTGTGAGACAGAGTCAAACTTTAGCGTAAAGAGCGAGGCGTTGAGGAGGGGACAGCCCTTTCATATACGGAATAAAGAGCGAGGCGTTGAGGAGGGGACAGCCCTTTCATATACGGAATAATTTCTGTTCGTTTTAAGTTTTAATGTCGCTCCTTACTTTCAGTTTAAAAAACTTGTTTTTTTTATTTAATTACAATAAAGAAATGCAGTCAAAGATAGTAGACACTAGAGTCCAATTCAGATTTAATGATGATTTAATATGCGTGATTGGAAAATTTGAGAAAATAGAGATGAATAGAGAAATACTAAAAAGACGCAAAATTTGCGGATTCAGCCTGCAGTGGCGAAAAATAAAAAAAAAGATGGGCTATGCCTAGCTAACATAAATAATAGGGAGGACAAAGAGGTCCAAGACCCAATGGAAAATTTACAAAATTACAATAAGACGGAAAACCTTAGGAGGGAGGAGAAGGCCCATGACATATTAAGAGAAACTACAGATAATGATGAAATAGAATCGACTTGTCAACAACGGTTTACGGAAAAATTGGAGTTACTGAATTTTGGGTTGGATTGAAGAAAATTGGGAAGGAATCTGAGACTAGTTTTATCAACTCAAAAGAGATTTCGATCCTTTATAAGGGGGAGGAATCCCTTGGGGAAGATCCCCTGCTAGAAGTCGTGAAAGATAGCCATTTTCCTCAATGCACAACTGGCGGACAAGTTGTGATCCCTTTACCGAGGCCTTTCTTTTCCAGCCTTCAATTACATCTTCAGCCCGCATCGACGAGCATTATTCATTCAATTATTTTAGGGAATGGGACCCAGAAAAAATCGATTCATGGTTCGCTCAGGTTTTTTCTTCGGTAGTTAGAGTGCCATGATTAAAAATGGTTGAATTTGAGAAACAAAAAATCATACGAAATCTAGTCACTTTGTAAAAATGTTTGATTCTGAATGATGATTTTCAAGAGTTATCTCGTCAAAGGAAAATATTTATGCAAGAATGCTTAATGATATCAAAGGCAACGCTATAGCGTTGCCTATAGTAAAGGTCATATGGCTCCAATGTTTTATTATTATTTTTTCCCCAGAGGCACTTCTTATGGAAGGGGTCGTCGTATAAACCTCAAAGGGGCTCATTCGATTGGAAATCGTTAGTTCTAGTGTCCTTTTTAAGGTTCAAAAGTGATTGGAAGGCAAGTAACACCCCTTCCACGCCCACCATTCACCCAAACATATCTAATCAAAATTGTGAGATATCCATTTTGTTCTACGTAATTGATTTCTAGATTGAAATTATGTTTTTGAGGAGGACACTCCCCTCACAGCCCTTAGGGCAAGGGTTGTAAGTTATGCCCTGGGGGCGTATAAGCTTTTTATAGAAATCTTTGTTGAAGAAACATCAAAAATGGCTCATTCGATTGGAAATTCAAAGGGCTAATGCCCTTTTTAATAGTTAAAAGTGATTGGAGGGCACCTATCCCCCCCACGCCCCCTTTTCCCCAAATGCATCCGATAAAATTTTGAGATAGCCATTAAGTTAAAAATTGTTCAAAAGTCAGATAACAAAAATTCAGGTGTGTCGACACAACCCTTCGGGGCCCCGGGGCAGGCGTTGTAAGTTATGTGCTGAGGCATATATGGTTCTTATGAAAGAGATACTCGTATAAACTTCAGAGTGGGCTGATTTTATTGGAAATTGAAAGTTCGAGTTCACTTTTTAATAGTCAAAAGAGATTTGAGGGCCACTAGCCCCCCCCCCCCACTCCTTCTTTTTCCAAACCCATCTGATGCAAATTTTGAGATAGATATTTTGTTAATAAAAATAGTCCAAAGGTTGGATAAGAAAAACCGCGGTGTCAATACAACCCCCCAGGGCCCAGAGGAAGGCGTTGTAAGTCATGCCGTGAAGGCATGTATGGTTCTTATGAAAGGGATGCCCTTATAAACTTCATAGAAGGCTCATTTAATTGTAAACTAAAAATTCTCGTTCAGTTTATAAGAGTCAAGAACTTTAAGGGCAACTAGCCCCCCCCCCCACGCCTTTTTTCCCCACCCCCATCCGCGACAAATTTTGTACTAGCCAGTTTTTTAAGAATTGTTCAAAAATTAGATAACAAAACTCCCGTGTCAACACAATCCCCCCGGGCCCGGAAGGTAGGCGTTGTAAGTGTTGTCCTGGGGGCGTATATGGTTATTATGAAATGGATGTTCGTATAAACTTCAAAAAGGGCTCATTTGATTCAAAATTGAAAGGTCTAGTTTACTTTTTAAGAGTCAAAAGAGATTGGAGGGCACCTAGCCTCCCCCATCCCCGACCTTTTTTCTCAAACCAATCTGATAAGAACTTTGAGATAGCCATTTTTTTAAAAATAGTTCAAAGACCATATAACGAAAACTCCGGGGTTGACACAGCCCCCCAGGGCCCGAGGGCAGGCGTTGTAAGTTGTGCCCTAGGGGAATATATAGCTGTTATGACAGGGATACTCTTAAAAACTTCAGAGTGGGCTCATTTGATTAGAAATTGAAAGTTCTATTTCAGTTTTTGAGAGTCAAAAGATATTTGAGGGCAACTAGCCCTCCCCCACCCCCTTTTTATCAAAATTCATCCGGTAAAAATTTGTGATAGCCATTAAGTTAAAAAATGTTCAAAATTCAGATAACAAAAATACATGTGTCGACAGAACCCCCCTGGGTCCCGGGGCAGGCGTTGTAAGTTATGCGCTGGGGTATATGTGGTTCTTATGAACGAGATGCTCGTATAAACTTCAGAGAGGGCTGATTTGATTGGAAATTGAAAGTTAGAGTTCACTTTTTAATAGTGAAAAGATATTTGAGGGCAACTGGCCCCCCACGCCTTCTTTTTCCAAACCCATCTGATGAAAATTTTGGGATAAACATTTTGTTAAAAAAAAATAGTTCAAAGGTTGGATAAGAAAAACTCCGTTAAAAGTTCACTTTTAACGGATAAGAAAAAGTTCACTTTTTAAGAGTCAAGAGCTTTAAGGGCAACTAGCCCCCCTCCTCATGCCCCTTCTTCCCGAACCCATCCGTTACAAATTTTGAGAAAGCCAGTTTTTTTAAAATTGTTCAAAAATTAGATAACAAAACTCCGGTGTCAACACAGTCCCCCAGGGCCCGGGGGGTAGGCGTTGTAAGTGTTTTCCTGGGGGCGTCTATGGTTCTTATGAAAGGGATGCTCGTATAAACTTCAGAGAGGGCTCATTTGATTGGAAATTAAAAGTTATAAGTCACTTTTTATGAGTGAATTCACCCCCCCCTCCCCCCCACACACCATTTTATCCCAAAGCCTTTGCGATAAAATTTTTAAAATTGCCATTAATTTCATTAAAAATAGTTCAAAGGTAAGATAAGAAAAATTCCTGTGTTGATGCAACCCGCCAGAGTCGGAGGCGGGCGTTGTAAGTAATGCTCTGGGGGCATATATAGTTTTTATGGATTCATTTGGTTGAACATTGAAAAGTCTCGTTCACTTTTTAAGAGTCAAAAGAGATCGGAGGGAAACTAGCCCCCCCCCCCCCACCCCTCCACGCCCTAAATACATCAGATAAATTTTTTTTAAATAGACTAAATAAAACTAGTTCAAAGTTCAGATAACAAAAACTCCGGTGTCGACACAGCCCCCCAGGGCCCGAGGGTAGGCACTGTAAGTTATGCCTTGGGGGCATATGTGGTTGCTATGGACTCCCTCACAGCAATCAGGGCACGGGTTTGTAAGATATGCCCTGGGGGAATATAAGGTTTTTATAGAAAGCTTTTTTGTAAAAACTTCAAAAAGGACTCATTAAATAGGAAATTTAAATGCCTAGTGCCCCTTTTAACAGTCGAAAGTGATTGGAAGGCAACTAACAACCCTTCCACACCCATTATTTCCCCTAACACAGCCAATCAAAATTTTGAGACAGCCATTTTGTTAAACGTAGTTGGAAATTCGTGAAATTAGGTCTTTGAGGATGACACCCCCCCCCCACAGCCCTCCGGGGAAGGGTTGTAAGTTTACAAAGGTTGTAATCCTCAAAAAGGGCTCATTCAATTGGAAATTTAAATGGTTAGTGCCCTTTTTAATAGTCAAAAGTGATTGGAAGGCAACTAACACCCCTTCCACGCCCACCATTTCCCTAAATACATCCAATCAAAATTTTGAGATAGCAAATTTGTTCAACATAGTTGAAAGTTCTGGAAATTATATCTTTGAAGAGGACACTCCCCACAGTCTTCAGGGTAAGGGCTATCAGTTATGCCCTGGGGGCATATTTGGTTCTAATGGAAGGAATGCTCGTATAAACTTCAGACAGTGCCCTTTTGATTGTAAATTGAAAGCTCTAGTTCACTTTTTAAGAGTCAAAAGATATTGAAGGGCAACCAGGCTCCTCCCCCACGCCCTTTTTTCCCAAATGCAACCGATAAAAATTTTGAAATAGCTATTTTGTTGAAAATAGTTCAAATATCATATAACAAAAACTCCGGTGTCGAAACAAACCCCCCATGGCCCGGTGGCAGGCGTTGTAAGTTATGCCCTGGGGGCATATATGGTTCTTATGACAGGGATGCTCGTATAAACTTCAAAGAGGGCTCATTTGATTGGAAATGGAAAGTTCTAGTTCACTTTTTAAGAGTCAAAAGAGATTGGAGGGCACCTAGACCCCCCTTCTCCACACCCTTTTTTCCTCCAACTCATCCGATAAGAGCTTTGAGATAGCCATTTTCTTAAAACATAGTTCAAAGACCAAATAACGAAAACTCCGGGGCGAACACAGCCCCACAGAGCCTGAGGGCAGGTGTTGTAAGCTATGCCCTGATGGATTATATGGTTCTTATGGAAGGGATGCTCGTAAAAACTTCAGAGAGGGCTTATTTGATTGGATATTGAAAGTTCTAGTTCAGTTTTTGAGAGTCAAAAGAGATTGGAGGGCAACTAACCCCCACGCCCCTTTTTTCTCCTAATGCATCCGATAAAATTTTGAGATAGCCATTAAGTGAAGTTACGTGCGCGCACGTAACCTCGTCTAAATTAGTCTTAAAAAAACGAAATAAAGCTATGTCGACTTTGCATGTCTCTCTCACTATGTATGCGCCGTCGCGGTGTGTAACCAATCGCCAATCAAGCTATTGTATATTGAGAAACCTCCGCTGTCTCTGATTGGTCCCTAAAAATGGTTGTTGTCTAAAAAACCAGTCTGGTTGAAAACGTGGAGTTTTCGTACTGCTCACTTTTTGCAATGAGTAGGAACCAGTGGGGAACCCCCGCTCGTTTGGAAAGGTGCCAAGGAAAGGCAAGCAAATAGCATATAGTTTCAAAACGTGTTTAATCACGTTTAACGAATGAAGTATCTGTACTGTATATTCAAGAAGTGAAATCAATAAAAAGCTTGTTACTTACTTACAAATATATTTTTTTTTTTAAACTTCAAAATTATTCAACTTTATTTATTTTTTATCTTTTTTTTGTACGTATCTTAAAATTACAAAATATTCCTATGGCTCTAAAAATTGTACTCTATTATTGGTCAGAGATACGATGTGGCTTTCCCATTGGTATTCTATGATCCGGTTATTGACACTACCTAGTCTATTGCATGTATTAAATCAGTAGTTTTTACGCACTGGAACGTTAAACACATAAGTCATATCTTTAAAAAAAAAGTGAAGATGGAGCATTTTAATAGAGTGTTTTCACATGATAGGGTTATTGCATTAGTCAACGCCAACAAGGAAAGATATTTAGACTTTGAAGCCAGTACAACTGGTACAACTAATTGAAAGGTATTATTTTAGTGTCATAGCAATAAAGACTTCAATTTCTTTGTAACAGCGAAAAAATTCAACTTTTATATTGGTGGTTATGCAAGATTGAGATCTCCAGAGATGATTGCACTCAAAGAGAATGCCAACATAAAAATAATCGTTGATGATAGAGGACAACTCCTTGCTACTGTTGCAGGTAACACATTACCTACTGATACATCCAATCGTCAGCTTTCGGGTATTAGCATTCAACGGAAGGTTCAAAAAAGAAAGGCCTACTCTTCTACTAATATCGTAAACCATATCTCGTCTACGTGCCGAAACTGTTACCTGTGTAAAAATAATATGATAATAGACAGTGAAATTGCCAGAAAAATAAAAAGGGCATTGGCTGAAAATATCACTATGGAATATAAAGATGAATCGATGAAAAACAAAGCACCAGCAAACGTTAATGCCATTGATCAAACAGTCAATGAACCAAATAATACCAAAGACGAAAAGCATATTGAGCCTGTTGATGAGACACCAGTAAACATTGTGTATGACTCTAACTGGAATAGTGATTATTCTACTGATTACAAACTAAGAGAAGACAACAGCTAAAATATCAAGAGAGAACATGGTGAACTATTTTATGGAACAGATTTAAAATGTCCAAAGTTAATCATTGATATTAATAATGTATCATAATATATTTTGTATTAATATTCTAAACAGCATTATCTCATTAGAAATATATTATGCATTACCTTGTTATGTGTTTATTATTTTTAGAGTAAGCTAGCATATCAAACGTTTAGAATGTCTATTAAAACATCGGAGATGTAAGAAAAGGATTTTGCATACAGCTATTGTCAGACACATGGGATAACATTGACAAAATATAGCTATCAGAATGAATAAATTTTTTATCAGCATCCGTTGTTGGATATTTTATTATGTCATTATGAATATTTTTTAAGCAAGTAGGTAAGTAAGTAATTAAGTAGGTAAGTAAGTAACAAACTCTTTCTTGAATTCACCTCTCGGATACACAAAACAGAAATTTAACATCTTTTATCAGTTACAACATGTCACTAATTTTCTTACAAAAAAACTAGAGTTTACGGCCAAAAACCCTTATTAGCTCAGATTTTACAGAAATAGTTTATTACCAAACTCAGAATGTAACCGTGACAAGGTAGAGCACAACAAAACACTACTGAAATATTCCAACTCCTGCATTTCAATAACTAAATTCAAAATGAAATTCTAAAAATCATGAGAATGTAAGTGTGACAATTTAAAGCAAAACAAGTCACTACTGAAATAGTCCAACTCTTGCATTTCAACGAAAAAAATCCGAAATGAATTTTGAAAAATTATGAGAATGTAACTGTGATGATGTAAACCACGACAAGACACTACTGAAATATTCCCATTCTTGCATTTCGCGAAAGAAATCCAAAATGAACTTTGAAAAATAAAGAGAATGTAATTGTGACAAGGTAAAGCACAACAAAACACTACTGAAATATTCCAACACTTGCATTTAAACCAAAGAAGTTCAAAATTAATTTTGAAAAATTAAGAGAATGTAGCTCTGACTAGTTAAAGCTCAAAAAGCCACTACTGAAATATTCCAGCTCTTGCATTTCAATGAAAGAAATTCAAAATGAACTTTGAAAAATCAAGAGAATGTAAGTGTGACAAGGTAAAAGCACAACAAAACACCACTGAAATATTCCAACTCTTGCATCTTACGGAAGAAATTAAAACTGAACTTCGAAAAATCAAGAGAATCTAACTGTGACACGGTAAAGAACAACAAAACACTACTGAAATATTCCAACTCTTGCATGTTACGAGAGAAATTCAAAATGAGCTTCGAAAAATCAACAGAATGTAACTGTGACGAGGTAAAGCACAACAAGCCAGTACTGAAATATTCCAACTCTTGCATTTTCCGACAGAAATTCAAAATGAACTTCGAAAAATCAGGAGAATGTAACTGTGACAAGGTAAAGCACAACAAGTCACTACTGAAATATTCCAACTCCTGCATTTTACGACATAAATTCAAAATGAACTTCGAAAAATCAAGAGAATGTAACTCTGACAAGGTAAAGCACAACAAAACACTACTGAAATATTCCAATTCTTGCGCATCGCGAAAGAAATTCAAAATGAACTTTGAAAAATTAAGAGAATGTAACTGTGACAAGGTAGACCACAACAAAACACTACTGAAATATTCCAACTCTTGCATTTCAATGAAAGAAATTCAAAATGAAATATGAAAATGAACAGAATGTAAGTGTGACAAGGTAAAGCACAACAAAAAACTACTGAAATATTCCAACTCTTGCATCTTATGAAAGAAATTCAAAATGAACTTCGAAAAATCAAGAGAACGTAACTGTGACAAGGAAAAGCACAACAAGTCACTACTGAAATATTCCAACTCTTTCATTTCACTAAATAAATTCTAAATTAAAATCAAAAAATAAAGAGAATGTAGCTGTTAAAAGGTAAAGCACAACAAAACACAACTGAAATATTCCAACTCTTGCATTTAACGACAGAAATTCAAAATTAACTTAGAAAAATCAAGAGAATGTAACTGTGACAAGGTAAAGCACAACAACTCACTACTGAAATATTCGAACTCTTGCATTTCAGGACATAAATTCAAAATGAACATCAAAACATCATTAGAATTTACCTGTGACAAGGTAATTCGCAAAAAAACACTAATGAAATATTCCAACTCCTGCATTTCACGACAAAAATTCAAAAATGGACTTTGACAAATCAAGATGATGTAGCTGTGAGAAGGTCAACCACAACAACACACAACTGAAATATTCCAACTCTTGCATTTAACGACATAAATTAAAAATGAACTTCGAAAAATCAAGAGAATGTAACTGTGACAAGGTAAAGCGCAACAAGTCACTACTGAAATATTCCAACTCTTGCATTTCAACGAAAGAATTCCAAAATGAACTTTGAAAAATCATGAGAATGTAGCTGTGACAAGGTAAACCACGACAAGACACTACTGAAATAATCCAATTCGTTTACTTCGCAACATAAGTTCAAAATTAACTTTGAAAAATTAAGAGAATGCAACTGTGACAAGGTAAAACACAACATAACACTACTGAAATATTCCAATTCTTGCACCTCGCGAAAGAAATTCAAAATGAACTTTGAAAAATTAAGAGAATGTAACCGCGACAAGGTAAAGCACAACAAAACACTACTGAAATATTCCAACTCTTGCATTTCAATGAGAGAAATTCAAAATGAACTATGAAAATCAACAGAATGTAACTGTGACAAGGTAAAAGCACAACAAAACACTACTGAAATATATTCCAACTCTTGCATTTTACGACAGAAATTCAAAATGAACTTCGAAAAATCAAGCTGTATATTCATGTAATCGTGAAGACTAATAGCAATAAAGTAAAAATAAAAAAATATTTGTCAAGGAATTGCGATTAGTTCAGAACGAAGCAATAGTCTATTTCTCCGCAAGCATTTCTAGTCGTATGTTTACCGGGATATTAAATAAGTACCATTTTTACACCCTCCTCAAAACTTAATTTCCCTCTTTTTAGCAATATTTTCACTAAATACTTGCCCCCACCCACTCCCCAGACAGTTCAGAAAGAAGCAATAGTCTATTTCTCCTGAAGCATTTAAATTCTAATGTTTACCGGGGTATTAAATAAGTAGCATTTTTACACCTCCCTCAAAACTTAATTTCCCCCTTCCTAGCTTTATTTTCACTGAATAGATGCCCCCCCCCCCCTCACTTCATAGAAAGTAGTCAAAATAGAGCTTAGCCAAATCTAAATTTCATCATTTTTTATGTTATAAATTACACTGAAAAAAATTGAACACCTAAAAAGCCACGATAATTATTCGCTAGTTTGATGTGGCATAGACAATGCAATGTTTTGAATAATAGCAATACAGTAAAAATGAAAAAAATATTTGTCAAGGAATATTGAGTAGTTCAGAAAGAAACAATAGTCTATTTCTCCTGAGGCTTTTCTAGTCGTATATTTACCGGGATATTAAAAAAGTACCATTTTTACCCCCCCGTCTCCTCTTCATTTCCCCCGTTTTAGCAGTATTTCCACTACATACTTGCCCCCACCCCCGCCCCCGACAGTTCAGAAAGAAGCAATAGTCTATTTCTCCTGAAGCATTTCAAGTCAAATGTTTACCGGGGTATTAAATAAGTAGCATTTTTACACCTTCCTCAAAACTTAATTTCCCCCTTCCTAGCTTTTTTTAACTGAATACTTGCCCCCCCCCCCACACTTCATATAAATTAGTCAAAATAGAGCTTAGCCAAATAAAAATTTCATAGCACGGGGAGAGGGAATTCATGACGTACATTAATTGTGCAATTCTTCTAAAAAACAAAAACCGTGCGAGCTTTTAGAATGTGTTACATCAAAAATTGAATCCCCCACCCCCGCTTCTGACCTACCCCTGCCCCTCAGAAATGGGGTAACGAAGGGAACGTTAGATCCTATTTGAATTGACAATACTTTTCAAACGTTACTTGTGCATTATACAGACCACATCGGAGAGGCAAAGCTAGGTCAAGTCACAATGTCATTCTATATTATTTATATCCTCATTAAGGACATTCAGAGCAGAGTTACGCAAATGGAATACCTTTTTTGCAAATTGAGTTAGTTTTATGCGAATGATAAAAGTTTTGGCAAATCGAGATAGCTTTACGCAAATGAAATACCATTGATAGCGCTAATAATACATGCGATACTAAACGAGTGATCAAATACCTATAACTTACAGGTTATTAACACGTTTGACCAGTTTTGATTGGAATTTGTATTTTTTTTACCAGAAGAAAGATCATGGATACGTGTTTATTTTTTTTTTTAAACTGGTATTTTTTCAAGGAAGCCCATAACACGACAATTCAATGTTTTGAATAATAGCAATACAGTAAAAATAAAAAAAATATTTGTCAAGGAATATTGATTAGTTCAGAAAGAAGCAATAGTCTATTTCTCCTGAAGCATTTCTAGTCGTATGTTTACCGGGATATTAAATGAGTATCATTTTTAAACCCCCCCTCAAAACTTAATTTCCCCCTTTTTAGCATTATTTTCACTAAATACTTTCCCCCCCCCAATCCCCTGACAGTTCAGAAAGAAGAAATATTCTATTTCTCCTGAAGCATTTCAAGTCAAATGTTTACCGGGGTATTAAATAATTAGAATTTTTACACCTACCTCAAAACCTAATGTCCCCTTTACTAGACTTATCTTAGCTGAATCATTGCCCCCACCCCCCTCTCTTCATATGCAGTAGTCAAAATAAAGCTTAGCCAAAACTAAAATTAATAGAACGGGGAGAGGGAATTAATGACATTCATTAATTGTGCAATTCTTATAAAATACAAAAACCATGCAAACTTTTAGAATGTGTTACCTCCAAAATTGGCTCCCCCTCCCCCACTCCTACCTTTCCCTGCCCCCTCCGAAATGAGGAAACGAAGGGAACGTTAGATCCTATTTTAAAATGACAATACTTTTCAAACGCTACTTGTGTATTATACAGACCTCATAGGAGAGGTAAAGCTAGGTCAAGTCACAATGTCATTCTATATTATTTATATCCTCATTAAGGACATTCAGAGCGGAGTTACGCAAATGGAATACCTTTTTTGCAAATTGAGTTAGTTTTATGTGAATGATAAAAGTTTTGGCAAATCAAGATAGCTTTACGCAAATGAAATACCATTGATACCGCTAATAATACATGCGATACTGAACGAGTTATCAGATACCTATAACTTACAGGTTATTAACACGTTTGACCAGTTTTGATTGGAATTTGTATTTTTTTTTGCCAGAAGAAAGATCATGGATACGAGTTTATTTTTTTTTTAAACTGGTATTTTTTCAAGGAAGCCCATAACACTTTATGCCAAGCAAATTTCTTTAGTTTGGGAAAAAAATGGGTGTTACCTTAGAAACCCGTCTGGTAAGGCATGTACCGTTCGTAGTAATAGGTGACTGCCCCGTGGTAAGGCATATTATGCAATCACTCGTCGGATTCCCTATTGCCTTACTAACGCAATCACTCGTGAAAGTACTAGATAGCTTACTACTCCTGTCCCTGGGCCCTGGGGGTTGTGTCAACCCCGGAGTTTTAGTTCTGATGCTTGAACTATTTTTAACAAAATGGTCACCTCAAATTTTTATCGGATGGGATTATCCATCCAATAAACCCATAGGCGTGGAGGGCGGGAAAGGCTAGTTGCCCTCCGATCTTTTTTACTCTTAAAAATGAACTAGAACTTCTAATTTCCATTCAAATGAGCCCTCTCTGAAGTTTATACGAGCATACCTTTCATAAGTACCTTATACAGCCTCAGGACATAGCTTACAATGCCTGCCCCCCTGGCCCTGAGGGGTTGTGTCGACACTGAAGTTTTTTATCTGACCTTTGAACTATTATTAAAAAGTTGCTATCTCAAAATTGTTTCGGTTGGGTTTGGGGGGAAAAAAGGTGTGTGGGGAGGGGGCTAGGTGCCCTCGGATATCTTATGACTCTTAAAAAGTGAACTAGAACTTTCAATTTCCAATCAAATGAGCCCTCTCTGAAGTTTATACGAGCATCCCTTTCATAAGAACCATACATGCCTTTGGGGCATAATTTGGAACGCCTTCCCCTGGGCCCTGGGGGGTTGTATTGACACCGGAGTTTTTGGAGTATTGACACCGACCCTTGAACTATTTTTAACAAAATATCTATCTCAAAATTTTCATCAAATGGTTTTGGAAAAAGAAGGCGTGGGGTGGGGGGCTGGTTGCCCTCGGATCTCTTTTGACTATTAAGAAGTGAGCTTGAACTTGCAATTTAAAATCAAATGTGCCTTCTCTGAAGTTTATAGGAGCATCCCTGTCATAAGAGCCATATTTGGCCCAGGGCCTAATCTACAACGCCTGCCTCCAGGCCCTGGGGGGTTGTGTCGACAACTGAGTTTTTGTTATCTGACTTTTGAACAATTTTTAACTTAATGGCTATCTCAAAAATTTTGTCGGGTGCATTAGGGAAAAAAGGGTGTGGGGGGGCTAGTTGCCCTCCAAACTCTTTTGAATCTCAAAAACTGAACTAGAAGTTTCAATTTCCAATCAAATGAGCCCTCTCTGAAGTTTTTACGCATCCCTTCCATAAGAACCATATAATCCATCACGGCTTAGCTTGCAACACCTGCCCTCAGGCTCTGTGGGGCTGTGTTCGCCCCGGAGTTTTCGTTATTTGGTCTTTGAACTATGTTTTAAGAAAATGGCTATCTCAAAGCTCTTATCGGATGAGTTGGAGGAAAAAAGGGTGTGGAGAAGGGGGGGCTAGGTGCCCTCCAATCTCTTTTGACTCTTATAAAGTGAACAAGAACTTTCAATTTCCAATCAAATGAGCTCTCTTTGAAGTTTATACAAACATCCCTTTCATAAGAACCATATATACCCCCAGGGCATAACTTGTAAAGCCTACCCCCAGGCCCTGGGGGGGTTGGGTCGACACTTGAGTTTTCATTATATGACCTTTTTACTACTTTTAACAAAATGGCTATCTAAAAATGCTTATCGGATGTATTTGGGAAAAAAGGGCGGGGGAGGGGCTAGTTGCCCTTCAATTTCTTTTGACTCTTAAAAAATGAACTAGAGCTTTCAATTTCCAATCAAAAGGGCACTGTCTGAAGTTTATACGAGCATTCCTTCCATTAGAACCATATATGCCCCCAGGGCATAACTGATAGCCCTTACCCTGAAGACTGTGGGGGGAGTGTCCTCTTCAAAGATATAATTTCCAGAACTTTCAACTATGTTGAACAAAATGGTTATCTCAAAATTTTGATTGGATGTGTTTGGGGAAATGGTGGGCGTGGAAGGGGTGTTAGTTGCCTTCCAATCACTTTTGACTATTATAAAGGGCACTAGCCATTTCAATTTCCAATTGAATGAGCCCTTTTTGAGGATTACAACCTTTGTAAACTTACAACCCTTCCCCTGAGGGCTGTGGGGGGGGGGTGTCATCCTCAAAGACCTAATTTCACGAATTTCCAACTACGTTTAACAAAATGGCGGTCTCAAAATTTTGATTGGCTGTGTTAGTGGAAATAATGGGTGTGGAAGGGTTGTTAGTTGCCTTCCAATCACTTTCGACTGTTAAAAGGGGCACTAGGCATTTAAATTTCCTATTTAATGAGTCCTTTTTGAAGTTTTTACAAAAAAGCTTTCTATAAAAACCTTATATTCCCCCAGGGCATATCTTACAAACCCGTGCCCTGATTGCTGTGAGGGAGTCCATAGCAACCACATATGCCCCCAAGGCATAACTTACAGTGCCTACCCTCGGGCCCTGGGGGGCTGTGTCGACACCGGAGTTTTTGTTATCTGAACTTTGAACTAGTTTTATTTAGTCTATTTAAAAATTTTTTATCTGATGTATTTAGGGCGTGGAGGGGGGGGGGGGGGCTAGTTTCCCTCCGATCTCTTTTGACTCTTAAAAAGTGAACGATACTTTTCAATGTCCAACCAAATGAATCCATAAAAACTATATATGCCCCCAGAGCATTACTTACAACGCCCGCCTCCGACTCTGGCGGGTTGCATCGACACAGGAATTTTTCTTATCTTACCTTTGAACTATTTTTAATGAAATTAATGGCAATTTTAAAAATTTTATCGCAAAGGCTTGGAGATAAAATGGTGTGTGGGGGGGGGAGGGGGGGGCTAGTTGCCGTCAGATTTCTTTTGACTCATAAAAAGTGACTTATAACTTTTAATTTCCAATCAAATGAGCCCTATCTGAAGTTTATACGAACATCCCTTTCATAAGTACCATATAGGCCCCCAGGACAACACTTAAAACGCCTACCCCCCGTGCCCTGGGGGACTGTGTTGACACCGGAGTATTTGTTATCTAATTTTTGAACAATTTTTTAAACACTGGCTATCTCAAAATTTGTAACGGATGGGTTCGGGAAGAAGGGGCATGAGGAGGGGGGCTAGTTGCCCTTAAAGCTCTTGACTCTTAAAAAGTGAACTTTTTTCTTATCCGTTAAAAGTGAACTTTTAACGGAGTTTTTCTTATCCAACCTTTGAACTATTTTTTTTCAACAAAATGTCTATCCCAAAATTTTCATCAGATGGGTTTGGAAAAAGAAGCCGTGGGTGGGGGCTAGTTGCCTTCAGATCTCTTTTGACTTTTAAAAATTGAACTCGAACTTTCAACTTCCAATCAAATCAGCCCTCTCTGAAGTTTATACGAGCATCTCGTTCATAAGAACCACATATACCCCAGCGCAGAACTTACAACGCCTGCCCCGGGACCCAGGGGGGTTCTGTCGACACATGTTTTTTTGTTATCTGAATGTTTAACAATTTTTAACTTAAGGGCTATCTCAAATTTTTACAGGATGCATTTTGAGAAAAAGGGGGTGGGGGAGGGCTAGTTGCCCTCAAATATCTTTTGACTCTCAAAAACTGAAATAGAACTTTCAATTTCTAATCAAATGAGCCCTCTCTGAAGTTTTTAAGAGTATCCCTTCCATAACAACCACATATTCCCCCAGGGAACAACTTACAACCCCAGCCTTGGGGCCCTGGGGGGCTGTGTCGACCCCGGAGTTTTGTTATAGGGTCTTTGAACTATTTTTAAAATAACGGCTATCTCAAAGTTCTTATCGGATGGGTTTGAGAAAAAAGGTCGGGGATGGGGGAGGCTAGGTGCCCTCCAATCTCTTTTGACTCTTAAAAAGTAAACTAGACCTTTCAATTTTGAATCAAATGAGCCCTTTTTGAAGTTTATACGAACATCCATTTCATAATAACCATATACGCCCCCAGGACAACACTTACAACGCCTACCTTCCGGGCCCTGGGGGATTGTGTTGACACTGGAGTTTTGTTATCTAATTTTTGAACAATTTTTAAAAAACTGGCTAGCTCAAAATTTGTAGCGGATGGGTTTGGGGAAAAGAGGCGTGGGGGGGGGGGGCTAGTTGCCCTTAAATCTCTTGACTCGTAAAAAGTGAACTAGAACTTTCAATTTCCAATCAAATGAGCCCTCTATGAAGTTTATACGAGCATCCCTTTCATAAGAACCATACTTACCTTTAGGGCATAACTTAGAACGCCTTTCCCCGGGCCATGGGGGGTGTATTGACACCGGAGTCTTTCTTATCCGACCTTTGGACTATTTTTATTAACAAAATATCTATCTCAAAATTTGCATCAGATGGGTTTGGAAAAAGAAGGAGTGGGGGGGGGGGGGGGCTAGTGGCCCTCAAATCTCTTTTGACTATTAAAAAGTGAACTCGAACTTTCAATTTCCAATAAAATCAGCCCTCTCTGAAGTTTATACGAGTATCTCTTTCATAAGAACCATATATGCCTCAGCACATAACTTACAACGCCTGCCCCGGGGCCCCGAAGGGTTGTGTCGACACACCTGAATTTTTGTTATCTGACTTTTGAACAATTTTTAACTTAATGGCTATCTCACAATTTTATCGGATGCATTTGGGGAAAAGGGGGCGTGGGGGGGATAGTTGCCCTCCAATCACTTTTAACTATTAAAAAGGGCATTAGCCCTTTGAATTTCCAATCGAATGAGCCATTTTTGATGTTTCTTCGACAAAGATTTCTATAAAAAGCTTATATGCCCCCAGGGCATAACTTACAACCCTTGCCCTAAGGGCTGTGAGGGGAGTGTCCTCCTCAAAAACATAATTTCAATCTAGAAATCAATTACGTAGAACAAAATGGATATCTCACACTTTTGATTAGATATGTTTGGGTGAATGGTGGGCGTGAAAGGGGTGTTACTTGCCTTCCAATCACTTTTGAACCTTAAAAAGGACACTAGAACTAACGATTTCCAATCGAATGAGCCCCTTTGAGGTTTATACGACGACCCCTTCCATAAGAAGTGCCTCTGGGAAAAAAATAATAATAAAACAGTGGAGCCATATGACCTTTACTATAGGCAACGCTATAGCGTTGCCTTTGATATCATTAAGCATTCTTGCATAAATATTTTCCTTTGACGAGATAACTCTTGAAAATCATCATTCAGAATCAAACATTTTTACAAAGTGACTAGATTTCGTATGATTTTTTGTTTCTCAAATTCAACCATTTTTAATCATGGCACTCTAACTACCGAAGAAAAAACCTGAGCGAACCATGAATCGATTTTTTCTGGGTCCCATTCCCTAAAGTAATTGAATGAATAATGCTCGTCGATGTGGACTGAAGATGTAATTGAAGGCTGGAAAGGCAAGGCCTCGGTAAAGGGATCACAACTTGTCCGCCAGTTGTGCATTGAGGAAAATGGCTACCTTTCAAGACTTCTAGCAGGGGATCTTCCCCAAGGGATTCTTCCCTCATAAAGGATCAAAATCTCTTTTGAGTTGATAAAACCAGTCTCAGATTTCTTCCCAAATTTCTTCAATCCAACCCAAAATTCAGTACCTCCAATTTTTCCGTAAACCGTTGTTGACAAGTCGATTCTATTTCATGATTATCTGTAGTTTCTCTTAATATGTCATGGGCCGTCTCCTCGCTCCTATGCTTTTTCGTCTTATTGTAATTTTGTAAATTTTCCATTGGGTCTTGGACCTCTTTGTCCTCCCTATTATTTATGTTAGCTAGGCATAGCCCATCTTTTTTTTTATTTTTCGCCACTGCAGGCTGAATCCGCAAATTTTGCGTCTTTTTAGTATTTCTCTATTCATCTATATTTTTCTCAAATCTTTCAATCATGCATATTAAATCATCTTTAAATCTGAATTGGACTCTAGTGTCTACTGTCTTTGACTGTGCTTCTTTATTGTAATTCCTCTTAATATTTCTTTTCTCTTTTTTAATTTTCTTTTCTTTTGTCGTAGTATTATATAAGTCGTCATTAAATCTGAATCGGACTCCAGAGTCCATCATCTTTGACTGCCTTTCTTTTTTGTAGTTTCGCTTCGCATCTATTTTCTCTCTTTAAGTTTTCTTTACTTTTACCGCAGAAACAAATAATTCGTCATCAAATGGGAATTGAATTCCGACATTTGGTTTTTCATATTGCGCCAAAATTTCTCGAACTTTACGTGGAAAAGCGCGTACAATAAATTACGTCTCATTTTTCTCTGGTATAATCAGTGCTTTATTTTGGCATATATATTTCGGCGTCTCATATTCGTTAAAAGTTTTCTCATGTTTTCTATTTCCTGAAAATTCTCCCGAAATATAATTTTTGCCCGTCTTATTTTCAAGATTGTGTGGCTCAGCCACTTCTACATCCTATTTTTCCGGATTATCAACATTTCGAACTGAAGTATCAAGCATTTCGTTTTTTCGACAGGGTGGCTCAGCCTCCCATTTTGTTTTTTGGGCCGGTCCATCTCCCCGCATAGTCGACGAAGTTGTATTTTTTTTTCCGTCTTAGCATTTAATGTCTGGTAAATTTCATTTTCTCGCGATTGATTCTTAGACAAATTGTTATGGCTATCCGCCAGCCTATGTGTTAGTTGTGATAAAATCTCACTTTCTGGAATTCCCCAGCGGGCTTCTATTGGGCCTATCATGGCTCTTTTAAACTCTTGGTGATGTCGCTCTTTCTTCTCTCTAGCTGTTTTATCATTCTCCTCTTTTCGTTCTCTGGCTATTCTATCAGCATCCTTCTTTTTTCTCTGGCTATTCTATCAGCCTCCTCTTTCTTTTCTCTTGCTATTCTCTATTTCTTTCTCTCATGTAATTTAATAAATATTGTGTCATATCTACATGACTACTTTTTCGTGAGCCCCTCCTGGATCTCGATTCTGCACTGCTCCTTATATTCGGACTACTTTGATTCCTTCAGTCATTATATATTCCTAATTCGTTTTCTGAATCCATTCGTTCCATATCTGTATTATCTCTAGCCCGCAACTCCCCTTCATTTTGCACAACATCTGAGAGGTGAGTTCATCTTGTTTTTTCATGTATTAAATTTTCCTTGTTTATTTTGTATCCCCTCATTTTACCGGGTGCACTTCTTCCCGATGCTATTACCTGTTAATTAATTAGTCAATCGTGGCAAGTTCAACAATTGCCACACGCAAAAAATTATGGTACGCAATTATTATTGTGAATTATCAGCTCCGTGTAATAATATTCAAAAAATTTTCAAATAACCGGAATATCTAGACATCATTAGAGAATAACAACTTCTTTCACAGCAAGCAATTTTACACGAGCGAAATACATATCTGAAACAGGGTTGCCACTCGGGCAGTTTTTTGGTGCCACTTTGGGTGACAAAATAGTGTCAATTTTGTGTAAAAAGTGTAATTTTCCAAAAATTTGCCGCTCGTGACGCTTTGCGTCGCTCGTGCTCATATCAACAAGCTTTTTAAATTGAAAATATTGGCCAATCCAATCGGGATCATCCCCCGCGTGGTTTCCCACATCTTTAACTTCTCCAACATGAAATGTCGTATCTAATGCCATCTATGAACTATAAAAAAGAAATTTTGATTTTACTTAATTAGTGCGGATTTCCGGATTTGCGCAGCACTTCCACTCTTGTTAACTGTCCAGCCCCCCTCCTAAAAACCCGCTAAACACAAGTGGTATTTACTGTATAAAATGGGAACTCGTCCCACAGAGTAATTTCTTCTCTTTTTTTTAAAAAACTAGTGGAAAAACAATAACCCAGCTATATAATGTAATTTATTTATCACAACCTGAACAGAATAAGTTTCACGAGAACTCTCGCCACTCCCAGTAAATTTTTCTTTACGATGTCTCCAGGGACTAGGGCATAGGAACAGTAAACAAACATTTTAAGTATCAACATGAAAGCTCCTTTATAATAAAAACGAGCATTTAGTGTATCAACGTGAAAGCAAATTTACAATCAAATATTAGGGGGAATATAATAACTAAAATGAGGAAGTGTGTCCAAATTCAAAAATTTAAGTAAGAAAAATAAGTGAAACTAGATTGTGATTTTGCTAATGATTGCATAGGATTAAAGATAAAGGAAGTTTTGGTATGAATTTTGTTTTTAGTATGATGGTTATGTATGAATTTTCATTTGTTCATTGCCAAGAGTTCAAAGAAAAATATGAAAAATATGAACGGAAATGTTAGAGCGCTTTTTTGCGTCACTGGCCCAGTCACTGAAGAGGTCACTAGATATTATTGTGGGACACCAGTGAGCTCAGTGTAGACCCCGAAGCCTTGCCAAAAATTTGGCGGCGCGGCGCCGAAAACACCCCGGGGGCGCGCCGCCGAGCTTGCATCCGCGCGCTGACGCCACCGCTGAGTCTGTCGGCGGTGGGGGCCCTACACAGCCGCCGTTTTTTTTCTCTACCTTTTGGGTATCGAGATCGACCACCCGGTTTAAACCGTCAAACACCCGCATCTGGGTCATACAGATAAATACTGCTCGCCCAGTATATCGATTCGCAGGAAGGAGAAGAAAAATTTTTTATTGAAACAAAAATTCTATCTTCCACTTAAAAATCATGTTCATTTTTCTTTCTAATTTTTCGGATGAAAAGAGGTAGGTAAAACACCATTAGACAGTTCATGATGTTATCATAGGCAGCGAATCGAGCTGCCTAAGTAAAGACAAAGTTGCCGCAATGTAGTATTTACTTTTTTTTCATAACAAGGAAATTTCCATCAAAGGAGTTGTTATAAAAACTTCGAAGAGAGCTCATTTGATTGGAAGTTGAACTAGCTAGTGTTAAAAGTGACTGTAAGCCAGCTAACACCCCTTGTAAGCCCACCAGTTCACCAAACACATCCAATCAAATTTTTAAGACAGCCATTTTGTTCAGAGTAACTGATTTCCAGAGAAAAATTATGTTTTTTGAGGATGTTATTCCCCCACAAACATTAGGGCAAGCGTTTTAAGTTACACCCTGGGGGTATATAAGAACGATGTTGGCACAATGTATTATTTATTAATTTTTCTTTTAGACCAGGGCACTTCATATCGAAGAAGTTGTTGTAGAAACTTCGAAAGGGCTCATTCAATTAGAGATTGGAGTGGCTTGTGCCCTTTTTGATAGTCGAAAATGATTGGAAGGCAACTAACACCCCTTCCACGCCCACCAATTCCCGAAACACATCCAATCAAAATTTTGAGATAGCCATTTTGTTTAACGTAGTTGAAAGTTCTGGAATTTAGGTCTTAGAGGATGACAACCACCCTCACAACCCTTAGGGTAAGGGTTGTAATTTATGCCCTGGGGGCATATACGGTGTTTATAGAAATTGTTGTCGTAGAAACTCAAAAAGGGATCATTCGATTGGAAATCGAAAAGCCTAATGCCGTTTTTAATAATAACAAGTGTTTGGAAGGCTTGACATTTTTATAGTAGAGATCGATGTGGGTATAATGTATAATTTTTTTTTTTTGTTGGTGTTTTTTAGAACATGACACTTAGTATCGAAGGAGTTGTCGTAGAAACTTCGAAAAGGGCTCATTCGATTGAAAATAGAAAGGACTGTTGTCCTTTTTAATTGTCGAAAGTGATTGAAGGGAAACTAATCCTCCTCCCACGCCCACCCTTCCATTTGCCTTTATGTTTAAAAAATAAATGTTGCTTTAAGATTAAATAAAAATGCACTGTGTTAATTCTAATTCCCAGTAAGGCATCTCAGCAGTATCCTAAGAACGACTGAGGGTGTTATGTGCAAGCTTTTGAGGCTTTTTCGGTTCTTAAAAGTTGACCAAATCAAAACAGCTTAAGTGTATCCAAGCTATCAAAGAAAGTAAACAAATTTTTTTGCGAATGTTATCAACTTTTCAATTTCAGATCAACTAGAGGAGGTATGAAACTAAATTAAACAATACTATTTGAGTCCAGATTCTTAAAAGGGTCTATGTTGTTAAAAATTGCTGAATTTTTTTTCCAGCATACAAATAGCAGGCCAAACTATAAATTCTTAAAAAAACGAAAAGATTTAAAGTATTATTTTCTTTTTCCCCGAAAAGACTATGTCAATATAAAACAAACAGAAATTAATAATAAAAAAAACTGTTTCCACAGAAATAAGTTTTTAAAAGAAAAGTAAATAACTCCATTAAACAAAAAAATGAGCAAAATTAAAATCAAATAATCTACCAATCGGGAAACTACCACAAATCAGCATCGGTAAATAAATGAAACCCAAAACGAACAGAAATTACAATAAATGGCCAAGTCAAATTCAAAACGAGCAGAAATAACATAAGTTGGGCTCAAAACCCCTATGCCTTCCCAAGGCCAAAACATAATTTGTACTTTACGGAAAAAAATATAAATGAATGTGCATTGTCAGTTTAATAAACATATACTGATATTTAGTAATTAAAATGTTAATATTATTTGATTTTTTAAAGTTATAAAAGTAAAAACATTTATATTTTTTTTAGTAAAGTGCAAATTATGATCTGACCTTGGGAAGCCATAGGGGTTTTGAGCCCAACTTATGTTATTTTCTGCTCGCTAATTTCTTATGTTAATTTCTGTGAGTTTGACTCGGTTATTTATTGTAATTTCTGTTCGTTTTGGGCTTCATTTATTTATCGATGCTGATTTGTGGTAGTTTCCCGCTTGGTTGATTATCTAGAGCTAGTATAGAAATATATCTATAGAAATGAATTACATTTTTTGTTTGCACACTTAGCAGAGCACACTGAAGTTGAAGTATCCTTAAACTTTGACTTGAAACGTCATAACTTGACCACTTCTTTTAGAAAAGAATTTTGGAGGGTTATTCCGTGTTGATAAGAAAAGTGGGTAAAGGTGCAGTTTAGTTCCTCCTGTAGTGTAGAGCACAGGAGCCCTATGGTGAAGGTGCAGGTGTGTTCTCCCTTATAAAAACAACTTATTTCAGCAGATACAAAGAAGAAGCCCATTTGCGACATACTGTGGGACCCCAATCTCCAATGCTAGTATCAGATCCCGCGAATGGCAGTTTACGCTCGTAAAGTTCTGGCTGTACCGGCTACAAGTGCCCCAGCTAAACGGCTTTTTAGCACGACAGGACTGATAGTGACTGCAAAAAGATCAATGGCTCCAGGCAGAGTGAACAAAATCACTTTTGTTACATCAATTGTAACTGAAGTGATGTGACCGCTGATTTAAAATTGTTGTTAAGCCATGGTATCTGACTTGTATACAATGTTTTTTCGATGACGTTATTTGTTTTTTTTCACTTCATTTTTGTATGTATTTGATGAACAAGAGATGTTTGAACTTCAAACTTTGAAAGTTATACACACATTAGCCCAAATCATTAACAAGAAGGAAATGACTAAACACGGGATTTTATAGGAACAATGCGATGTTAAACATAAACACAACATAGGTTTCCCTGGGTCTAGTGGCTAAAAATGAGAATTCTACTTGGTCTGATCGACGGTGAACATAAACGCTTTCCGCACGGCCCAACAAACTCCTGTTTTGTCATATTGTTCTTGTATGTTTTTAGCCAACCATTTAAAAATCCTTACTAAAATCTTTAGTAAGATTTAATTAAGATTTAAGTACATTTTTTGGCGACGCCAAAAAAAATTCGGCGCGCCGCCGCCGATACTAAATCACACAGTCGCCGCCGTCATGTCGGCGTGGCGCGGCTTCGGGGACTCTCTCAGTGGATGTTTTTGCGTTGCTGAGTCGTTGTGTAATGTCACCAGTGAGCTTTTCAATCACTGGGGTTCAAGAGCTTCAGTCACGGAAATCGATGAAAAGACGCGTAAAGTTAAGCAGTCACTAGCCCAGTGACTAGTTAACATAGTAACAGCTATTAACATAGTGGCGCGAAAATACACTCTTAGCTTTTCTTGCTCTTTTCTTCTTTGAATTGTAGTCCACCCTCAACTAATAAAACACAAAAATTGAATTTGGACCCACTCAAGAATTTCAAACTGCTTGACTGACTTATAGTCTATGAGCTTACAAATTATTGCAACAACAGAAAATAGTTGAACTAAACTACTGAAAACAACTGAAGGCTTCTCCACCACATTGCAGTTAAATGTCTATCTCTGTCCTTTCCATTGCCAAGTATTTCGTACACGAAGATCACTGGATGATCTACGCTTATCGGTGATAAGAATAAGAATATAAAAGTTTCTCACACACAGATAGAGACAAACACGTTTATGTTTTCGCCCCACAGAAAGATTCTTGCATCCAATAATTGTCGAGCGCGGAGTTAAGATAAGAATCTTAAATGACAGAAAAACGATATCGATGCATATCTACATTATCAGTTGTCCTTTTGGTTTTTTGTCCAAAAAAATTCTTTTTTTGTAAAATAGTGCTACTTAGCAAAAAAAGTGTCACTTTTGCCAAAAAGTGTCCTAATAGTGTCAGGTGTCCCGAAAAGTGCCATTTTTTAAAAAAGTGTCAAAAGTGATACTAAAGTGTCACCGGGGGCAACCCTGATCTGAAAACCGAAATAACAGGGGTTGGACGAGAAAGTAAACTGTACAGCCGCGCGAATATTTTACTAGTGAATTGGCTAGACTAAACTCAAACAGGGGAACTACCCTGCAAAACAACTCCAAATGTAATCTTCTCTTAGGCCGATTACTCAATAGAACAGGTGTTTCTCACCTTCTTTATCAAATATGCACACAAAATTGACAAATTCTCCTAATTTGCCGTCTTCAATAATCTTATAACCTTCGTCACTGAAGATTATACCTAAGCCCGCTCTAATTTCTATATTTGGAACCTTGATGAAAGGAGTTGAAGAAAGGGGGTTGCACCCTTTCTTATGCTTTGCGTCTTTCCTAGGTTGGAGCCCGGCTCATCTAATTTTAAATTCACAATCTTTCAAATCTGTCTTTCCGTGCAGATTTTTACAGCCTATAGCCTATACTGTAGGCTAATTTTCACCAGTCTTTTCTGAAATTTTTGCGGCTCAATTTGCTGATTTTTTACAAGCTAATTGGTCTCGTGATATATTGATTCATAATTTTTTTTTTTCCAATGATTATCTAACTAGGCACAGTCCATTTAGATCTTCGTAATATTTTTAATCGATTCCGTATTTTTTTCTCTCCGCAATTTTTTTATATGTAATCAGAATAGTCTACTCTATAGGCTAAATTAAATAGTCTCTTGGAAAATGCGGAATTCTTTATTATCAGTTTTACCGATAGGACCTTTGTTGCTGCCACCAGTGTTCTTGTGGCAAGCCACGACTGCCACCAGAAATTGGCGCAAAAATGGTGCTAAACCACTTACTGGAGGGGGGGGCCGCGCTGGCGCCAAATATTGTAATGGAATGTCCACGCTTACCACTACGGTTCTGTAAATATATAGAATGTAAAGACCCAATTTACGGTAGACCCTGCTCCAAGGTATGATAACGTGATCGAACGGTCAAACGGTCAAACTCTAGGCCAAGGGTTCCCAACCTTGGTTACCACTAATAATTATATCTATCTCCTTGGAGGGTAAACGGACCCCCTGTCGATATAATTAATGACGGTATGTCTCACAACTCTTCATATTACAGATAATACAATCTCAGCCCTTATATAGGCTGCTGGACTCTACCTAGGCTAAAAAGTCAATGGTTATATAGAAAGTTTGCTTACTACATTCACAATCACGGGTTGAACATTAAAATTTTTTCTCTTATATGAAAAAATTCACAAGAAAACTTGAACTTTTCTTCACTTCTTTGTGAAAACTCAGAATTAAAGTGGAATTTTCTCTCTTCTTTGGAAAAAAATCAGAATCGAATTATAATTTTTTCTATCTTCTACCAAAAATTCAGAAGTGAAAAAAAGTTCAAGTTGTCTTCTGAATTTCCAATCAAATGAGCCTTTTTTGAAGTTTCTACGACGCTGAACAAAATCAACTACGCTGAAATCAACTACGAAATCAACTACGCTGAACAAAATGGCTATCTCAAAATTTTGATTGGATGTTTTTGGGGAAATTATAGGCGGGGGGGGGGGCTAGTTGCCCTCCAATCACTTTCGACTATTAAAAAGGGCACTAGCCCTTTGAATTTCCAATCGAATGAGCCTGTTTTGAAAATTCTACGACAACGCCTTCTATAAAAACCTTATATGCTCCCAGGGCATAACTCAAAACTCTTGCCCTGAGGGTTGTAGGGGAGTGTCCTCCTCAAAATTGTATTTTCTATCCGGAAATCAACTACGTTGAACAAAATGGCTGTCTCAAAATTTTGATTGGATGTTTTTGGGGGAATGATGGGCGTGGGGGGGGGGGGCTTGTTGCCCTCCAATCATTTTCGACTATGAAAAGGGGCCTTAGAACTTTATCCCTATGGATCTCTTTTGTTATTTACGCTTGGGCTAAGCAGACTTTAAGTGCTTTGGCCCACCTCGTTCCCCTAGGGACACCGACACCCCTCATACCCTTTATGGTGTTGATTGAAATTATTAGAAACCTTATTCGGCCTATCACTCTCTCGGTGCGACTCGCAGCCAACATAATTGCCGGCCACCTCCTTTTAACTCTTATAGGAAACCAAGGCACCATAGAAAATATTTATGTCACTATAGCCACGGCTATAGTGACATTAAGAAGGAATTGATTCATTCTTAGCCCGGTCATAAGAGGGAATCAATGCACAAATCCCCCTATAACAATAAATACAGCTCCTAACGATAAGACGTAGTGTAAGTGAGCAGCAACAGAATAAGTATCGTGGAGTATAATATCAATTCCAGAATTTGAAAGGACAACCGAAGTAAGATCACCTACAGTGAATAATAATACAAATCCCAGGGCTCATAACATAGATGGGGTTATAGTAAGTCGTGTCCCGTGAAGAGTTCCGATCCATCTAAAAATCTTAATTCCAGTAGGGATTGCAATAATCATAGTCGCAGCAGTGAAATAGGCTCGGGTATCCACATCGATACCTACAGTAAATATACGGTGGTCTCAGACAACAAACCCAAGAATCCCAATAGCAAGTATAGCATAAATTATACCTAACGTACCAAATGCTTCCTTTTTCCCTCTTTCTTGACTAATAATATGAGAGACCATACCAAATCCAGGTAAGATTAGAATATACACTTCAGGGTGACCAAAGAACCAAAATAGATGTTGATAAAGAATGGGGTCTCCACCACCTGCGGTATCAAAGAAAGAAGTATTTAAATTATGATCAGTCAACAACATGGTGATAGCTCCTGCTAGTACAGGTAGAGACAATAGTAAGAGGACGGCTGTGATTCCCACGGCCCATACCAAGAGTGGTATACGGTCAATAGATATTGACTGAGTTCGTATATTGATGATAGTGGTAATGCAGTTTACAGCTCCTCACATTGCGGAGGCCCCAGATATAGGTAGAGATAAGATAGCCACCGCTCCCGACGGTCTGGCCGGGGCAAGGACGGAGGATAGGGGGGGGGGTATAATGTTAAACCGGTTACCGCTCCACTTACAACCAAAGATCTAGCAAAAAGGAGAGTTAGAGAAGGTGGGAGTATTCAAAATATCAAGTTGTTTAGACGGGGGAAAGCTATATCAGGGGCCCCTAGTATAATAGGTACTAGTCAGTTCCCAAACCCCCCACTCAGAATAGGTATAACTATCAAAAAGATTATAATAAATGCATGAGCTGTTACAATGACATTATATACCTGTTCATCTCCAATTAGGGAGCCGGGTTGACCCAATTCTGCCCGAATAAGTATGCTTAAAGAAGTTCCCACTATTCCTGCTCAAGCTCCGAAAATAAAGTATAAAGTTCCAATATCTTTGAGAATTGTAGAGTAAAATCAACGTTGCATAAGTAAAGTGGCCGATAATAGGTGCTAAATTGTAAATTTAGTTAAGGAAACTTCCCTTTACTAAAATTACTTCCAGGCTTAGTAGTTTAAAAAATGTAAGATTTCAAATCTTAAGATGGCCAATCCTTAGGCTTAATGGTTATGTTTTTTTAAGTCCTATCAAACATTGATACACACAAACATATATATAGGTTGGGTGTGCAAGTAGGATTTTGAGTCATAAGTATTAATTCACATTTCATATATAACATATATAGTTACGAAGTGACTGATAAAAAGTATTAAATTGATCCTTTAATTATGTATATAATACCCTCGTCTAAATAAGGTGTAAGAGAACTAAAGTTTAAGAATTTCTTATTTCCGGCTTTGAAGGCTGGTCGTTTAGTTAACTTAAAGCTTTACAAAAATAGCAGGGGGAGTAAAACATTAAATCTTATCGATAAAACCGCTAGAACTTCTATGTTTTTAGATTTTATTTCTGAGGGAAACAAAAGAGAACTCATAGCAATTTTAAAATAAAAATAGACTGAGAGACATGAAGATGAGACAAGGGCCACAATAATACATGGAGGTAAAGTTTATTTCTAGAGTTATTCATTTGATGAAAAACCCCAGGAAAAGGGGGAGTCGAGCCAAAGAGAGGAGGCCAAACGAAATTGAAATCTTATAAATTGGCCTAGCGTTATCACTTATTTGAGTTAGAGAAAACAACCCCTTCTGTTGTAATAGTTCTACTACAAGATAAAGAATAATTAAGTAAGTGACATAATAGGTTGATACTAAGAAAAATCTGGTTGTGTTAATTATAAGCCAAGATAAATGTCCAATCGAGGACAAAGCTATAATTAGGCGGAGATTGGAGTGGCTGATCCCCCCTAACCCCCCAATAATTGCTCTGACAAGGACAAAAAGGGAGCTTGTAAATTGGGTTATAATTAGCCCTAGAAGAGGTCCAATTTTTTGAAAAGTTATTAAGAGGGCTAAGATCTTCCATGATATAGACTTGGAAATACTCACCAATTATATATGAAACGGGGCTGCTCCAATTTTAATTAATAGGGCAAGAGGGATCAAAAAACGAAAATGACTGATTTAGTGTACTCGCTAAAAAGATCACTGAGGCTACCGATAGAATTAAGAAATATTTTAGTCTATTTTCCTTTCTTTCTTCAATTATAATGGGGATGAATCTTAAAGAATTTATTTCTATTCTAATCCACAAACCTAATCAGGAGTGGGCAGATACTATAAGGGCGTAGGAAAAAAATAAGCATAATCATTTAATCATTTAGAGAGAGATTTCTCTATCATTGGGGTATGAGCCCAGTAGCTTAACTTAGCTTACCCTTTAATTCAGCCAAGAGAGAAAGACTCCCCCCCCGAGAACGCTTCATTTATGAAGCAGTTTGAGGGAGGAGTTTTTCTCGGAGGCCAAACCAAAGCCTAATACATGACTCCATCCAAATAGTACACAAAATTTATATCATGAAAAACTAAACTCTAATTGCAATTATCATGAAAACTGTGGCATTTATCAAGATTAATTTACAAGTAATTTCAAGCGGGTTTATTGATATGGGGGGGTTGAAATCTCCATTTTAGAAGTTTTTGGGAGCTAAAATTGGGACGAGCCAAATTTGCATTTCTCATACTTTAAGGGAGCATGTTGAACAGGGTCATTTTTCGGAATAAACTCAATAGACCCCCCATCAATATTGAAAAAGTGACATACAAAATTCCCTAAACGTAATGTTTAAGCTGATTTTTAGCGATTTTAAGGGTTTTTAGATCCAAAATTTTAAACTAATTTACCCATATAGAACGTCATTTAAATATATTAAATAAAGAAAACAATTTAATAAAATGTACCTATAAGAACATACATAAACATGCTATCAATATGTTTATCCTAACACGCAGTGTTAGGATAAACATATTATTAGCATGTTTATAACTATATTAAATTTTAAACCCTCTTAGGAGGGTTGTATTAAATGAGATAATGATTTTATTTACCCTGGAACAACAAATCTTCCAGGGTAAATATAAATCAATATCTCTGTATTATTATAGAAACCCTCCTAAGAGGGTTTAGGTAAAATTTAATATATATATAAATGATATAAATAATTTACATTCACCGCTCTTTTATTATTCTAATAAAAGAGCGGTGAATGCAATATACAGGACGGTATATATATCATAATAGCAATATATATATGCAGGCTTAGCTCCTTAGTAAGACCCCTCTCAGACATGTGGGACTACACCCACATGTCTGGGGGGGGTCTTACTACGGAGTCAGCCTGCACATAAACATGCACATAACCATATCACTACGACAGAGTCTGATTTCATCTTAATGTTATTTTGATTCATACAAGATTAAATGTAGTTCAATCAGTTCATCTTTCATCTAACATTTAAGGTCCATAGGGGTGGGTTAGTTCCCTATTTTCCGTTAAGTTTCGTTTTTTCTCTCGTTATAGAGATAAATATATTAAATCTAGTATTCAATTAGATTCTTTCAAATCATTTATCAATGATTTCGTACAGATTATTTAACTTAGGTTAATAGGATTGTGAGTGCCAGTTTCATTTAGTGGCCATTTCCAGGCATTAGTTGATATTCATTTGACTCGTATATCAATTAAGTATTCAAAAAGAATATAACGACTTTCACTCTATATCAAATTTTCTATTGATTCATACTCATTTATTTAACGTTCCCTGGAATCTGGGGCTCATTTCTTCTGTTAAATGATTATTTTGTGGTGGGTCCACTTAATATGGTGGCTAGAGAATGGGTTTCGGCTGCTTGCAGACCATACTGCTTTTGTAGCTCTTCCTATTTTACTTGTTTCATTGGGTCTACACAATTCAACCTTAGCATTTCACTAACCAGTATTTAACATAGGGTATAATTATCCTTCCTTTTTGATTGTGCGAGTACTTTTCTTTATATCCGTAGCCTGGCTTCTTATTCTCTCATTTTGCGGGTCTGAATAAAAGTTTGATTCTAGCTGGGCTGTTTACTCTTTCTTCGAGTCATATGCAGGGTATTCGTTTAGATTAGTGGTGCAGTGATTGATATTATTACCTATTTCTTAGGGGTAGCGATTGATAATATAGGAGGATCATTCTGTGCCAGCATCCGCGGTCATACAGTTTCCTAAAGTAAACGTTTTAGGGCAATAGGGGAACTTTGAAACAAGAGCGTCTCACTTCAACAGGGGTGAAATCTGCATTTATCGTAAATTTTTTGATTAAAGTACCTTTTAGGCGGTCAAACGACTAGGATTAGATACCCTATTAGTCCACTCCTAATTAAACTGGGTAGTAGTATCAAAACCTAAAGAATTTGGCGGTTTCTAAACCTACTAGAGGAACCTGTCCCATAAACGACAATCCACGAAAAAATTCACCCAAGCTAGTTATGCAGCTTATATACCGTCGTTTAGGGGACTAAATAAATAGATTCCCTTAAAAGCTTAGGCTAATAAATCAGATAAAGGTGTAGCTTATGCCCGGGAGAGGGTGGGTTACAATGAAAACTCATACGGAATTCCTATTTTATGATAGTGAAGAAGGTAGATTTAGAAGTAAGACTTAATACACTGAAAAAGGCCCTTAGGAATGTACACATCGCCCGTCGCTCTCTTGTCCGAAGAGATAAGTCGTAACAAAGTAGGTGGACCGGAAGGTCTATCTTGAAAGAGGGGAGGGAGTTTGAATAAACATCTTATTTACATTAAGAAGATACTTTAGAGTACTCCTCAAACTTTGGTTTATACCATTATTTAAAACAATATTATATAAGTAAAAGAATTGAACTTCATCCACAAAAAAGTACTGAGAAGGAAGGTTTCGTTAGTTCTAAATAAGTTATTTATTATACATTTTGTATAATTTTTTATCTAAGCTTTACCAGCAGCTAAAATTCCCGAAATCTTTTTATCGACGTTAATAAAATAAGACATTCAAATACGTATATTCAATATTAATTTATTAGTCCACAATCTATAGACAATTTCTATATGTTTTTAATACTAATCATCCCGGTTACTCCAGAAGAAAGATTTTCTAGGGGACGAGCTCTAAAAAAAAATATATCAAACTACCATTAGTGATATGAATAGGCTTAAAAGTTGCCAGGGTGTAATAACCAGGTTCACTTAAATAATAATTTAAAGTTGATTAATTGAATCTAGCCGATGCTCATTATTAATATTCAGCAGTCATAATGATAAAATTAGTATATGTACAAAAATGTAATAGAACTTACTCTAAGAATTTTGGAAAGAATTCGGTAAAACTTGCCTCCGCCTGTTTAACAAAAACATCGCCTCCTAATTTTAGGAGGTCGGGCCTGCCCACTGATCAATTAAAGGGCCGTGGATTAAACTGTGGATTGAAAATTCATAACCAAAATTCAAAAAGATCTTTTAGCCAAAAAACTATTTTAATAAAAAAAAAATAACCAATTTAATTAAATAAGAAAATGCAAGAAATTACTAAACTCAGTGGTATATGACTAAGTGAATACAAGATACAAAAAAAAGAGACACGAAATTTCAAATCGTGGAAATATTGAAGACATAAATCATAAAATTCACTAACTAATATAGAAAAAATTATCTTGCAAGCGCGAAAACCAAATTATTACAATTTAAATGGAATTAAAAGCAAATCACCCAGTGGTACAGTTAGGAAAATCAATAGATAGGTTGTTTAGTACTTCAAAATAAAAGATTTCATCACTTAGGTTCCCTTGAAACAGCCACAGTAAATTTTTAACACCAACATCAATTCTGAACAGATTGTTATCTCAACTATTGACTTTAAACTGAAAGACTTTTTAATTAGAAGAAAGTCCGTTTTGATTATTTGTCTTATATAACCTTTTGCAACTTTTAATGTTATTAAACATCATTTGATATTGTCTTGTGAGCTTGTTTGTCGTTCTATTTTAAATTAAAATATCAAGCCATTTTTCATTGAAAATACCTCAAAACAGGTATTTTAAGAAATATAAAGGGGGGATATCTAGAAAAGATCACTTAAAAGCACAACAGAGCAAGCCAAACCTTCTACATTTTTGTCCTCTGTAAATGCTTGCACTTGCTTTTTAAATCCAGCTACTAAATGACTTTGCCTTTAATTTGAATACTTTAATTTATTCACATGATTTTACATATTTAAATCTTTTACGGACACGTGGTCTTGACTCAATAATTAAGTACCGAAACAAATATAGTTATCAAAATGTCTTTGCAAAATGTTTATTTTAATACATTCCTACAAATACTTATTAAAGTAGGTTATAGGCTATTATTCTTCTATAATGTACTTGAGATTTGGGTTTTGATTTCGTTGATTTTTTGTAGATTGATTTTTAACGAAATTTCGATAATAAATAATATTTTATTAAAGTGAATGATTAAAATGTCAACCAAATTTACAAACTAATATTCTAAAAAAACCTTTTTTTTATAAACAAAAAACAACCTTTACGCACATAATTTTTTCTTATAAAGACTCATTCTTTTCCTTGAATGGTCTGATAATTATTCAAACGTAAATTAAATGAACACGAAAATGCTCTCTTAAATACTTTATATCTATATGGTTCTGGCAAAACTAAATTGTACATGTATGTTTTCTTTTATGTCTAACGAAATTGCTCTGATTGGAAATACTCGACCTGAACTTTTTATTGAGATTGTATCCCAGTGTAACGTATTTTCTGGTTAGTTGTGAGTTGACATGGAAGGCTAAAAATCTACTGAAACAACACACATTTATGATTCAGCTTACAGGTCTTTAGTATTTGGTGGCTCTTCATTCTAAAATCTGTAGAATAGCTCTTTTGGCACACATCACATTTATATTTTGTTTCACCTTTATGTATTCTATGGTGGTTATTCAAGTTCCCTGCTTCAGAAAAGCACTTCTGGCAAATAATAAATTTATATGGTGTTTCACCCGTCTGTGCTCTTCGTTGGTCCTTCTAATTCCATTCTGTAGAAAAGATCTTCAGTTGGGAAAAGCTCTTCTGGCACATATCACCTTTATATGATCTTTCACCCGTATGTTCTCGTTGGTGTGCATTGAGAGAACCCAGTTGGGAAAAACTCTTCTGGCACATATCACATTTATATGGTCTTTCACCGGTATGTAATCTTTGGTGCTTATTCAAATTCACTGACGTGGAAAATCTCTTCCGGCCCACATTAATGGTATAATGTCTCTCCGTAGTAGATAGTCACTTGTGATTAGCGATTTGACACTGAATGCAAATGCTTGTCCGAAACATACAACAGGTCGAATTTCTTTTACACGTATTCATTCTATTTTGCTTATTAAAAGAAAAGGACGTAAGCTATATCGACTGGCCAACACTGAATTTAATAGGTCTTTCTCAGGTCTGTTTTAGTAGGTGTGGAGTGAAAGACCCCAGTAGGGAAAAACTATTCTGGCACACATCACATTTATATGGTCTCTCACCCGTATGTACTCTATTGTGCTCATTCATATTCCCTGCTGTAGAAAAGCTCTTACGTCACATACTATTTAGAGTGTCTCTCCGTTGGTTAGTGTCACCTATTAGCTTCGAGTTGACATATTTTGGTAATAATCGTCTGAATCTCATCACATTTATATTGTCTTTTACTGTTATGTGTTCTTTTGTTGCTCTACTTACTCCATGATTCAGAAAATCTCTATTGTAACACACTGAATTTATATGGTCTCTCACATGTCTATGGTATCTTTCTGGTCTACTAACTAAAAGATTTAGGAATTAACTATAGTCACACCCCGCATTTATCTGGTCTCTATGAGGACTGTAGTTGCCTATAAGCATTTAGATTACATTTAAGGAATATGATTGGCCCTCACATACCATGTATATGTTGTACCACCATTTCGTACTCTCTGGTGAGCATCAAGTTTTCCTAGTTTCCAAAAAATCTTTTGTAACACATCACAGTTATAAGATTTTTTTCCTTTATGTATTATCTGATGTCTTTTCAATTTTCTCTGTCTTTTCTTGATCAAGTGAATATTCAAACATGTTTTCTGATTATTTAAGTATTTTGCTTCAGTTTCGGATTCAATCAAATTTAAGATAGCGCTTGTAGATGGATTCTGGGAGGCAGCTACCGGTACATCAAACTGCAAATCTAGTTCGGAGATGATTGGTGAAAAGTACCCTTCGAAAAAAAGATGTGTCCTCATATCCCCACATACAGTCTTGTAAACATCTTAGACATCTTCTTCTCGTTCCCCTTCTCTGCTGAAGACTGTTAAAGACAAAATCTCTGTGATCGTCACGAACTACTGTAGAGAGATCACAGTCTATTGAAAAAAGTTGTTCACAAACAGTGTCTCCGTAAAGATCTAGCATCAATAATGATTTCTCTACTTTTCCACAAGAGCTACAACGCCAGATGCCTGCTTTTAATTCTTCTATAACCTTCTTTGTCAGTTTTCTCACCATAAGGATCGGTTTTGTGTCTGAGAGTTGTGGTAGAGAAACGTCATCGGAACAGCGCACTATAGACCAGATTACCCATACAATAAAAAAAAATAAATACATAAAAAACAAATCAAATAACCAAGCATTAAAGCAACTATAAGGGGGAAAAAAGCATTACACAAGTGTTATGTTTATAGTGAGAAAAAAAACATCTTAGACTACAGAGTTGGAAAAGTTTTAAAATATACTGTGATTTTTACTATACTTATTTTATTTATTAAACTTAAAGGACTATCTTGAACTTATGCTTTTAAAATCTCCATAGCTAATAAGTGCGATAATAATACAGCAAAATATTTTTTTATTATTTGTACTTAGAATAGAAAGTTAACGGCACTATTCTGAGATATAGTTAAGCAAAAAACTAGTGAGTGGAAGAAAATAATATTGAATTACTGAGAATATACACATGTAAACAAATGTCCCCCTTTTATTCTGATTTCTGAACAAACGCAAGTATGTACTAAATAGAAATTTCACCTTTTTGTGGACAAACCGTTTTTTTTTGCAGGATATATTTACTTCATCTTTCTTATGATAAACACTCATTATTTTTGCTTTTTTGGTAAACTTCTTTAAGAGAGTAAAATTCTGGACAATTTGTTTCAGAATAAAACTATTTTTTTATATTTAAACACGACCGTAATAGTGACATATTTGATGACGAGTAGGGTCCAAGCACAGCTTAATAGCAACTATAAATTAGTATTTTATAGTAGCCTCCCGAAGACAGTATTTCTCCCAGTCTGTTACATCCTACATCAAAATCACGCTCTAATTTTTTAGAAGTCGTTCTAAAGAAGTGACCAAAATAATACTGAAAATTCGACAAAAAAATCAAAAAATTGAGCCTATTAAAATAAAAAATAAATATGTTTTCAGTGTTGACTTAGAAAAAGAATCTGGAAGGGAGACTCCAGCCCCCTGACCCCCCATCTGCCAAGAAGCGAAAACTGGCGGAGCCACTCACTAGAAAAGTGCTGAAAAATAAAAGGAAAGAAATATTAAACACCGATTTATGACAAATAAAGTTGAGATACATACATGGATATCCCTATTTCTAATATATGAGTGAAAAATCAGATAAAAGTTGAAATGATAAAAACCAGACATTAAAAAAGAAATGAGAAAGTATTGACCCTGTAGTGCTAGATTATCATTGAAAAGACATTTAGATTTTCAAAATGGAAAAAAATAACAACTACACCTTCCCTACAACGCGCTACTGCAACTCTTTAGTAGCTTAATAAGTTAAAATGGACCTTAAATGAATATCACGAGAAACATTTTTTTTTCACATTTAATTGTAATTTAAATCTAAATTATTTTAATGTATTTTCCTAGAATTTGAAACGCAAACATAGCCTTAATTTAGGCGTTTGGTAATGCTTTTCAAATGCTTTAAAAAAGTGAATAACTATGAACATCTTTTCTTGTTCAAACTAATCTCAAAACAATTTTAGTTTCAAATATACCTTCGCCATCTATTTCTGGGGAGCCTGACTCAGATAGTAAAGTGGAAGATCCGGGTGAAATACAGAAAGACAAATTTTGAGGTTCAGCCGACTGAATAGAATTGTAAATTTCCGTGAGCGTTTCAGTATCATTTGGTGAAATGTCTTGAGCTTCTATAATAATAAAAATAAATAATGAACATGCAAAAATTATAAAAGTATAATAAGTATTTTCTATAATTTACCCAAAAAAAACAAAAATCACAAAAAAAGTGAAAAAATTTGGAAAATGAGAAATAACAAGAGGCCTAAACACGGACCTTGATAGTTTGATTATTACGATACGAAGTTCAAAAGTTAGAACTTTATTCATAAATTTCGTATCCACATAATTGCTAATTAATTTTCATAAATAAAAATAATTGGAGATAACAGATTTATAAACACCCAGGACAATTTTTTGGAAACTATAATCATAAAGTATCAATGCTTTATAGACTTGGTGTAACTCCAAAAATGAGAAAAAGTCTCAGAAGAAACTTTGACCTCGCAATTGTTCTGCTTAAAGTTTTAGTTCCTTTTAGGTGTTTTCTGATGATTTGGAAGAGAAATTTAGCCTTCACATGGGAATTTTGAAATAATACTTGAAAGCTTCATAAAATTTTTTCCTGTTTTGTTAGAAAAGGAAAAAACATTTTCAAATATGACTATTCCAGGTTCAAGTTGAATCTAAAACATTGTAAGTTGAATCATATCTTCGTCAAACTCATCCTCTTTATCCCCATCCTCAGGACCCGACCCACCCTCTAAAGTGGAGTTCCTGGGTGAAAGATCTACAGGAAGACTTCGACGTTCAGGCAGTAGAGTACAATCGGACATTTCTATGGGTTTTTCGGTATGAATTGATGAAGTGACAGAAAGAACTAGAAAAGCAATAATAGCATATTTCAGTGATTTACCCAAAATAATAAAGGTTGGAAAAAATAAATAATAATGGTCGAACAAACAAAGGCAAAAAAGAGGCAAAAATAGATTCAAGTGCAATAATATAAGCACTGTAAAAATAAATTTCACTAATTGCTTTCCATTTACGCTACAAATTTTAACGTTTCAACAGCTCAAAATGCTCCTCTATTAAAAAACTAAAAGATAAAAACCTTAACATGCAAATAAGCGAATTTTACATGAAAGGTTCAAGAGCTTTTAGATTCAATGTTTAAGAGACTATCTTCTGATGTTTAAAGCCAAACAATAGGGAGCACATGAATTTCAGATTAGTCATTTGATTAGAGTAGAAATTTTCAGTAAAACATGAATTGTAATATATTTTAGATAATAAAAATCCAATCAGCAGCCACAAGACATGAATCTATCAGCAGCCCATGATTATTTGTTCTAATATCATATTGATTAAATAAGCCATTCCAGAATAATCCATTCAAAATTTAAATAAGCAGTTCCAATATCTTTCCCATGGACCCTTTTGGTATAACTTTTGGTGCCCTTTTCATCTTAATACTCTTAGCCTTAAAAATTGTTGCGATTGAATAATTCGTCGGAGTAGTTTAGTAGCAGTACTGTGTTGTTAGCGGTAAAAGTGGCAGTGGCTGTAGTGTAGGTAGTAGCATGCACATATTATGTGTGGTCAATTGATCTTCCCTATTAAGTATTTTCTGAGAGTACCGATTTAACGCCCAAACTCATTATTGAGACAAACCCTTTCGACAATTTGCATGCACAGAGTGTGTTTTTATTTAGTTGAGACTCCCTCAATATTCTGTCAAACTTTCACCTTCATCGGCGTAGGCTAAATAGTATTAGTTTCTACGGAGTATCGGTAGTAGTAATAGTGTTGTATTAGTAATAGTAACACTAGTCGCAAAAGTATTAATAGCGGTAGTAGAAGGTATATGTTACCTTTTGGTAAGTTGAACATCCGACTCATGATGCCCAGGAAGTTTCATCTCGATGCGGTAAGCCGTTGCAAAATATTGCTACAACGCCTGCATCACTGTGTACACAGAGTATATATTGACTTAATTCAATTTCCCCTCAATGTTTCTTCAGATGCTCAGTTCAATATCTTCAGCCTTGGTAGTATTCGCTACAGAAGCAGTAGTTTAAGTGGTAGCAGTGGTGACATTCGTAGTAGTAGCATTATCTCGCAAACATTGCCCTTTTTAGTAAATTGATTATCTCCCTGATCAATTTATTAAAGTTGCAAATAAATTTATTGAGGGATTCCCAAATTACACCCTTTTGACAAGGGTGTAATTTCTGCTCCTTATCCTTCTATGCTGCGATAATTTTGTGTTTTCAGTAAAGCGCTAGTTATTTAGAAGACTATACTTGGACTATCTGTCTTGGCTTTTCTGTGTCTACAATTGGCCATGTCTTGATGCAACCTATGCCACCTATTGCAAAATACTTGATAACTTTAATTCAATATTTATCAATATAATGAAATATTACGACGCAGTTTTCCAGGTATATGTTGCATAAACTGCAATGCAATAACTTCTGCTGGTTTAAGTCTCAAGTTCTTTCTCTACTTTCATCAGAAAATATTTATTATGTTTCTTAGATTAATTTATTTTCATTTTCATGTTTTAAAAATCTCAATAAGCCTTACAAAAAGATCTTGGTCCGGCTTAGGCAAATAAACTAAAGAAGTCAACATGTGTTTTGTCAAATTAAATAAAAAAAAAGTTGTTTCAAGTATCAACTGAAAGTAAGAACTTAAAAACGAACCAAAATTATTCCCTATAAGAGAGGGCCTGCTATAACTCTGATGTTCAATAAATTAATTATTTATTTTTATACTAAAATCAGATGGGTACCCAGGAGGTGACACCATACCCGAACAAAACAAACCCGATATTCTTGAGATTGGACACATACGACATGTAAACAATTAACGAATTGCCTAACCGTCCTCTCCTCAGGGCTGTGTGGTGGGGGGGGGGGCTGACATCCCCAAAGGCACAACTACTGGACTTTTCAACAATGCTGAAGAAACTATATGTCTCAAAATTTTGATTTGATGATCTGTTGAGAAATGATGGGCAGAGGAGGGGAGCTTGTTGTCCTCCAATCACTTCTGACTCTCAAAAAGGGCACTATAACTTCCAATTTCCAATAAAATGAGCTCGACCCATAGCTTATACGACCACTGATTCCATATAAACCTTATAAGCCCCCGGGGCATAATTTAAAAGCCTTTCCCAAGACTCTCGGGGGCAATTTCAACCCTGAGGGCTTTTTTATATGATCTCTGGACTATAATGAACAGAATGGCAATCTCAAATTTATGTCAGATGCATTTGAGGAAAAGAGAACGTGGAGAGTGGGGAGGGGGAGGGCTGGTCGCCCTCTGTTCCCTTTTGACTCCTAAAAAGGGCACTAGAGCTTCTGATTTCGAATCGAATGACTCCACTCCAAAGTTTACATGACCAGTGGTATCGTACAAATAATAGTTAAATAGGGATAAATCCTTTTTACAGACAGTGAAAAAACAATAACAAAAAACAATCCGATATTTTGGTTACATATACAGTTACAATAATCAGCAGAAATACTTACGACGGTATTTCTGCAGTATTTCCACTGATGACAGTCACTGCATATGTGACCGAAATATCTGGATTTTTTTTATTGTTTTTACACAATTTATTAACAGATTTATCCTTATTTTAACTGCTATTTGTGCGCCATGGAAAGGCAGTGTGATCTTAGAGAATATCAATCACAGCTTCCATAAGAACCCTGGGGGGGGGGGGGGTCATCCACAAAGACATAATTAATGGACCTTTCAACTATGCTGAAAGAAGTGAGTTTCAAAAATGTTGATTTTTTTTTGGGGTAAATACCGGGCATGAAGGGCAAGGGGGGGGGGGGCCGAATGACTGCCAATCACTGTTGCATCTTAGAAGGGACCATATAAAATTTAAATTTGAATACACTTAGCCCCATTTGAAGTTTTTACGACAGCTCCTTCAATACGCACTGCTCTAGTCAGTAAAAAAGAACAACCCCCAAGAAAATAATACATTATGCTCTTTTTGGACAAGGTCTCGGACATGGTTTGGACAAGGTTTGGCATTTTGGACAAGGTTTCGATTATCAAAGAGATCACTGTCACTTGGTAAAACATCTTCAACTTCTATAACACAATACTATTAAGCTACATAAAACAAATTGAATATTAAATCTTACTAAACCAACCCAACTATTTCTATTTTAGATTAAATTAGCAACGAGAATGGATTACGACCCTTAAAAGGACAGACATAAAAGAATAGGAAATT
Organism: Artemia sp. Qi Xiang Cuo; assembly: GCF_049724085.1. Taxonomy (NCBI): domain Eukaryota; kingdom Metazoa; phylum Arthropoda; class Branchiopoda; order Anostraca; family Artemiidae; genus Artemia; species Artemia sp. Qi Xiang Cuo. The sequence continues at coordinate 50,524 of NW_028300370.1, forward strand.
GACCAAGCTGGATTTGGCCTGACAAATAGGCAGAATAAAATCTTAGGATCCAGCGTTGAACAAAGGGGGAATCCTGAAAGTTATTCTATGGGATGTGATTAAAAAAAACATTTAAAAAAAGTAGTCTATAAAAATTTTAATAGAATATTGACTAGTAACTCAGATATTGGATGCCTCTTTAATGTTAATTAAGCTAATTTCTTATATAATTGATTAAAATAGTCTCATTTTTCTGACAATAAATGGCTTTTAAAAATTGATGAATTGGTGAATTATATTTGTCCCAGTGGCTTATATAGGCACAACAGATTAAAAGTGGGATTTAAGGGACTTTCGGTTTCAGAAGTAATGGACCAAACAGGACGAGAACAGAAACAAACTTTCTACATAAATAACAGAAAACAACCACCAATGGCTATCATCGTTTGCCCAACACTGTCCATCTTCCAAAGTAATGGGTAATATTTCAATCTCTGAAGCTTACTAGAATATAGCAAAGCCTTTCTCGTTTCACCAATATATTGCTGACCCTCAGGTACAGCGTCTTAGGAGAAAGGATACTACGCAGTTGCAAACCAGTTCCACATCTAAACAAAACCCCTGCAACTCTGAGATCCTAAGCAACCTTCCTGTACTTAACTTTTTTTAGTTTCATAAATATAGTAAAGACAAGATAATAGTTTTTCTAGATGGAAAGTGTTCCTTTGCTTTGCTGACTTTGTTCCAGCATACCTACTCAAATACATTACAAACAAACAGTAAATATTAAAAAGGGTAAATTAAAAAGGTTAAAAAGGGAAAAGAACAATGGATAATCCGAATAATAAAGTTCCATTTTTCGAAAACTACTTCAACACATCTGATATTAATTCTCCATTTGTTCAACAGTCACTTTGGCCTTGCAAACTTATATCTTTGGTTTTTTTTTCCTTCACGTTCAGCAAAAATCAGCAAAAACAACAAACAAATAAGTAAATAATACGTTGTGCCAACATCGTTCTTTACTTAGGCTGCGTTATTGTGCTGCCTATGATATACAACACAGTCTTTGCTAGGTGGACCACCTATATACTTTGACCATAGAGCGTTATCTAGATTCCAGTACAGCAAGGTGCTCTGTTTCTTATCGTCATATTCTCTCTTCTCTTTTCGGTTTTTTTACCTTTCTTTGCAGCTAAGATCTCAAGATATTTATTATATGCCAATCGGACAGGCTTTGCATAGGCTATATTACGTCTGTATTAGACAGTGTATAGTTCGTTTTATGTACGTCTTTATTACGTCTATGACGATCACTTTGACATTGAGAATTCTCTCAAGCACCAAGGATAAGTACGTTTTTATTATACTTTTCTACATGAATTTCTCTCTTTAAACAACCATGTGCAATGACAAGAACATTAAGCATAACACTTGTTAGACTTAGATAGTTCCAATCTTTGACACATTTAAGGGGACAGAGCTAATAGCTGCGAACTCGTTCAGTTTGCAGTTCTTTAGCTCATCTTTAAATTCAATCACAACTCATATTGTATCTTATCAACTCGAACTGGAAACTGACTTGCAAGAACTATAACTTCTAGTTATTAATTTATTTAAGAGACAGAAAATTCACATAGACTTAAAATTGAATATAACAAAGGAAAATGAATGGAAAGTTACACAACGGATATCCTCCAAGCGTATGTAGTTTAGTAAAACTATTCGCTCGGGATGGGTGGCCAAGGGTTTGCTCTTCTTTGAGAGTTTTTTAAAAACTTCTCAGCAATATGCTTAATAAGGACTAATGGATCAGATATACCAGAATTACGCATAACATTAGAGTTCATCATCCTGTTTGGAAGTTTCAGAAGTAGCTTCATAAATCGAAAAAACAGAACTATTACTTTTGCACACAGAGCAGAAAACAGGTATTTCCAAAAGGATGCTATCAGCACATCAAAATTCTTTGGTAGTGAATTGGCGACCTTGTTCAAATTAAGCAGGTCGTCATCATGAAAACATCAATCCGTTTTGAAACACAAGATGTAGCTACTTGGGATGGTGCCAATACAACACAAATGTTGTAGAAGCTCAGGAGACACAACTGAGCCTTGTCTGAACCCTTTACGGACATGCACAACAGCAAACTCGACTGAATTTGAGCGTGTTACAATTTGCCTTCTAAGGATATTGTACATATAACATAGTATTCTGACAAGGCTTATATCTAGCACTTCTAGAAGAATCTGTGCGTGCATTGCCGATTCGTAAGTCCACTCCAAACCAAATGAGCCCTAATGCCTTAGTCACAAAAAATAGCAGCAAGAGAAAATACAGCATCAGCGCAATCGAGCCCTACTGTAAAACCAAACTGGTGGTTTGGCACATAGCACCACTGTCTAGCATTCAAAAACATCACAATTTCTATATCATCATTATCAAGGTACTCTTTAGTTTCAAGTCAAAGGGGGACAAATCACACAATATCAATTGAAATGAGAAACTTGGGCGTGAATTGAATTATGCATTTCTCAGTTTATTCTTTTGTCTGGACTCAAAGGGTGAAAAATCAGCAATTTCGATTGATTTAAGAAATTAATATCACCAAATTTCGTTGTCCGTAATATTTTTTGTGATGTTTGCTGTTGCATGTCTTCTAACCATAAATCTTGTTGTGTTTCATTTTTATTCATCATTGCCTTAGATATTTTTTTCAATGTCTTTTGCTGTTCAGATATTCTTCTAACTGCATATTTTGTTTTGCAACATTTTTGTTTGCTATTCAATGTGAAACTTGCTGTTGCTTGATCCATGGATTTTACTTTAGCTTTTCAGATTCATTCATCCTTTTGCATAATTTTTCATGACATCAGAGATACCCAAAAAAACTTCTTATCTTCTTTTCCCCAGTAATTATGTTTTTGCTTTAATTAGGTGGTTACATAATCCAATAACAGCCAGGCATGTTCTATTGCATATACCCTCTTAATAATCCAAGTCTAGAGTATGCATTAGCATAATTATTGTTTTATTATGTAGTCAAAGGGTGGCAATTTAGCAATTTCGATAGTATTGAAAAATTCTGGAGTGTATTGAATTGTGCATTTATCGTGTTTTTCTTTAGTCTTAAGTCATAGTGGTGACAAATCAGCAATTTCTGCTGAATTAAAAAACTACTGACTCGAGATTTCGTTAAATACTATTTATATTTGTGAGGATTGCTGTTGCATACTTCGTAAACACCAATCTCGTGCTTTCTTTTGTTCATTACTAGCTAAAAGCATTTTTCCACACCCTTTGCTTTATCTATTAGGATTATCTTCTAACCCAAAATTTCTAATGCAACATTTTCGTTTGCAGTATTATGTGATTCTTGCTGTTGCAGGTTCCATGCCTTTTAATTTAGCTTTTTAGGGTCATTCATGACCTTGAATAATTTTACATGTGTCATTGATACCATAAACAATTCATCCCTAGGGAAATTGCAACATGAGGATAAACAAATGTGAGGTCATTTACATGAAAAATATTTTCCAAAATTACGGCTCTAAACAAACTTTCTGAAACTGATTACCTTATTATCCAGATTTTTCAGAGAGGAAAATTTTAGTGTGCCAAAAACAAAAAAATATAAACAGAGTCGTGTTTTGGGAAAAAATATATAAATAAGCAAAAATATAAAAACGTTCTCCAATAAAGAGAGAAGATAAAGGATAAGAAAAGGGATAAGAAAAGATCTGAAAGCTGAATAAACAAATTGAACTTAGAAAAAATACATGTGGTATAGTTTCAAAACCCCAACTAAAGAAAGAAATCTTTATTTTTAATGGTTCTATGGATTCTTCCATTAGACTCCCAAACCAGTTTCTCCAAAATTTTCCATTAATTATGATCAACCTTTATTTTATCAAAGATACTTCCTTCAAACTCTTGTATTTTAGCTTCTTTAGCTAACAACTTTTCTTGTTCCTTATTCCAACTCTTTCTTCTTCTTTCCAATTTAATTTGTAATAATACTCAGTTTCAATTTTATTTGCCAACTAACAACTTCTCATTTTCCCCTCTGAACAAACTCCTCTTCCTCTAGATTTTTTTCCTCTAGATTTTTCTTCCTCTAGTCAATTTTACTACAACAGATTTGAAATGAAGGGCTCAACTTCTTCAGCAGTAAAAGTATTAGAAATAGGATCCATTTTCAAATATAAGGTGGTTAAAAAAAACTGTGCTTATAACCTAACTACATTTAAAAGTGTAGTCTTAGATCTTAAAAAGTAAAAACACATTTTCACAGTATAATTACAGAATAAAAGCTGTTACAATACTGGAAAGACAGGTCCGACTTGATTACATCTTTTTTACTCAAAGCACTAGTGTTTAGTACAAAAGAATGGAGTCAAAATTAATTTACTACTCGCTTCTAAATCAAACTACAGAGCTATGCTTATAAAACTGACTATTCTGTAGACACTATTAAATACAGTAATGTAGGTTTTTTCCTGAATGTAGAGTACTTCATTTACTCTCTCCCACTATAACTGTAATTTTAGTCATTTTCAACAGCTGTTGTGCTTTTGTCAACACAAAATCATAAATTTTCGAGTGTCCAATCTCTGAGCTGTTTCCTGCTTAAATGACTTTTAAGAATACACTAGAACTTCAATTTGATTTAAACTAAATAAAAAAAGTATTTCATCTTTCATATTATGGTGGAATTTCTTAAACAATGGCCTGCTATAAAAATATGGCAACTGATTAGAAAATTAAAAGTACAAAGCAATGAAATCACCTTTATGCTGTGAATAGAAATTGCATACAGATAAACTAGAGCCACCAACATTGAATATAAAAGCCTCGGAAAGGGTCACTGTGATTAGCCATATTTGGTAGCTCTGAGGTAGTAGTCCAATTTAATTCTTTCACTGTTGCTATGCAGGGCACTGAAACATTATAGAGCTTTATCACCAGAGCACTAGTTGAAAGCGTGATCTGTCTTATATCTATAGAGCTTTTTATAAGTTCATTTTAATAAAAATATCATAAAGCTATAATGTGGTCCAGCCAAGCACAGCCATTTTATTGCAACAGATTTCGAAATGTAGAATCGACTGCTGCAGGCCGTGAAAAGAGTAGCCATACAATTCATTCTCAAAGGGTCAAAAACACATTGCTATAAATTTTGGCTAAAAAATTATCAACAGCTAAAATTAAAAAAGTTCTAATAAGTGGAAAATTTTGTCTTTTTAAGTTGTTGTTTTTTAGTATCTGAATTGTGTGTGAGGGGGGGAAGAGGGGGCATCAGGTTAATAGGTCCTCTAGAACAAAAGTCTTGCCTTCCTACTCAGTTCAGGTAATCATATTAATGAGAGAGTTTGGTCCACAGAGGAAACATTTTTTAATTGAGTGGCCGCGCTAGCCATTTGTACCTCTCTTTTAAAAGGCTTAAAATATGGACTAGCTTAATTTGTAAAAGAGACTATATGACTTTGAAAAACTAAAGTTGGGACTAGAAAGCATTTTCTTGTTTTGAAGAAACTCTGCATATATACCTAACCAGATACAGATACAAGTTAAAACACCTGTAAGGAAATGGCAGATTTTGCAGGGATTGTAAGAAATTATAAGAAATTGAATTAAAAAATTGAAAAAAAAGCTGAATTATAAGAAATTTTTGGAGTAAAATGCTAGGAGACATGAAAAGGGTACCATTGAAGTCTAAAGGGCTAAAACACATTGCTAGAAATTTATAACCCCTCCTTATTACTATTTATAATACTAAGACCCTCTATATATACTTCTATTTATTTTATGCTTCAATTTTGTAAAATACTTTTGTATTTCATAAACAATAGAATTTTTCATTGGCAACATCTAAGAGATACCCCTTGGATTCTTTTAATGGGAAAGTCTCTGATAATTTAAGCAAGAGTTTAAAAAGATTTAAAGAATTTGAAGAGTTGGTACCACAGCAGGTAATAATGATAGGAGAGTCTTAGCCCTCAACAACTTGTAGTCTAAAATGGCATCTCCTCTATTTATCATGTAAACAAGTGTAGGGAGATTCAGTTTTGATAATCTTACAGGGTAGGAAAGCTCCCGCATGACAGATACCACTTTAGTGGCATGTCTCAGCACATCCTCGAAAATTTCTATGTTTTTTTAAATATGGGGAGGCAAAAAACATTCCAATTTCAAGCTTAGGATGCACAAGTCCCTTATATAAAAGACTGATGACTTTAGGGAAACAATTGGAAATAGTACATTTAATCAGTCACATGGCAGAACTAGCCCCATGCAGCAGACCTCTTAGAATCAGTGCTGAATCTTAGTTCTCTGGCAATAGTAACATCAAGATCATTTAAAGAGGAGAGTGAGTAGCCTAAGAAATAATTAGAGCGGCAAAAATTCGGTCTGCCAAAGTGAATGATATGGCACTTGACAACATGGAATTCAAGAAACTAAACCACAGTCCATTGACGCAGCAGATGAAGATGATTTTGTACCAGGACATGATCTTCATAGGAAAATATTTGTCAAACAAGCTTCAGGTTTGTCAGCACATAGAGTTGGTTTACTGCTGATAACGGAGGGAGCATCATCGATGAAGATACTAAATAGTGTAGAGCATAAAACACTACTAATACTGTCAATATGCCGGTCATTCCCATAAATTTAAACGCAATATTTATTCTTACAGGCAATAAAATTCACTGTTGCGATTTTAATATCCTTTATTTTATCTAAGTTAAAAAAAAAAAAAAAAAAAACTTATATGAGAAATTCATAACATATGTAGGCTAGAGGACGAAAGAATACAATTACCAGAGTAATCAAATTACTGAAAAAACTGATATTGCAAATAAAGAAAATCAAGGGTCCAGAGCAGGGATTTCTCTTCAAGCTTGACTGTGCATAATTTAATTTCAAGTTGCTTGTGACACACTTTGTAAAAAGCTTTAGAAAAGTCAAACAGAATCATGTCAGCAGGCACCCCAATATCAGCAACTTGGTGATGTGGTCATTCAATTCAAGGACATTGGTGTCAACAGATCTTCCTGAAAAAAAAAAGCCATGTTGTGAACTGTGTAAAAACATTATTTGCTTTAAGATGTTTAGCAACTGCAGAATTGATTATTCTTTCAAGAACCTTGAGAATAACTTATGTCATGCTCATGGGTCAATATTTTTCAGCAAGTTCCTTTCTACCTTTTTAAATATAAGAATAGGTGCAGTTTTCTAATCCAGAGGTAGTCTGGAAAGATTTAATGATGACTTCAACAGCAGAGAAAGAGGTTGACACAAAACTGTACAACATTCATGTAGGATATATGGGTGAATACTGTCTGGACCAGTACATTTATTCAGTTTTAGGGATTTGAGTTCCTTTAGAACCAATGTATCAGTAATCAGAATTGGTTCCATCTTATGTGATACATTATATAAAAGAGGTGTGGGATAAACAATACTGGAATTGTAGGAAAAAACAGATGAGATATATTGGTTGAAAATCTCAACTTTCAGCTGAGGATGAGCAAGAGATTGAATATTGTACAGGATATCTGGGAATATGCATCTACTGCTATATTTTTTAGTGGCACAGAGATGGAAAGATTTAGGGTTATCATTGTAGCAATGAATCAACTTCCTTAGCCAATTTTCTTTCAAACCTTCTCTTCAACTCCTTTATTTCGTTGGTTGTTTGATTACAAAAAGATTTGAAGATTAGATAATTTTCAGTGGTCTTATTTTTCTATAGCAATTCCATGCTCAGTGTTTTCTGTTGATTAGCTTGCATACCCTGGCAGTTAAAAAAGGTAAACTTTTGTCCTGTTTAGCCTGAAAAATTCTGATGCAAGACTTTTCAACATGCAGAATTTCTATTTTTACATTTCATCAACTCTCATCAATATCATCAGTAATAAGCTTTTTCCAGTTGACATTGGCAAGTTTTTCAGAGACTAGTTTGTAGTTTTTATATTATTATTGCTTAGAAGAAGTCTGTTTGGTAGGCAGACTTAACTCCAAAATAATGACTACATGGTGGTAACACCAACAGCTGGTTTTACTACATTCTTAATAAGACAGTCAGGTTAACAGAGAATAGGCTATTCAAGAGTGTCAGAGACTTGACTTTCCCTGAAATTAGTTGGTTGTGAGATTGTTTGACAGAAGAAATTATCAGAGAGGGCAGACAAAAAAAAAGAATATCACAAAAATCAGATCCATCAATCCATTGGATTTCAGGATGGTTAGAGTCCCCCAAAAGGAAAAGATCATAGCTGGCAAAACACGGAGTCCAAAACAGGGAGCACTGGAGCTTCTATAGATAACACCCATTACAACTAATCAATTGATTGTTTATTTTTATACAAATAGACTTGATTCCATCTGTAGTCAGATAATTAAATTGAATAAGACAAACCTGTAGTCTATCTCTGATACAAAAGAACACTCCTCTTTGGCAAAGAGGTGACTTCAGATTAGAAAAGAGTTGGCAACCGTTTATTTTGATTTCATCAGGAGGTAAGACTGACAAGGTGTTTCTTGGTGAAACCTCTGTAATTGCTAAAGCATCCACTTCTTCTGATAAAACACAAAAAGAAAGTTCAGAATGCTTATTAGGGAGGCTATCAATATTGGACCTAAGGAACCTCATTCCTTCGGGGGTAGGAGTCTTAGAAGAAGCTGGACAAGAGTAATCAGGAGCAAAAGGACTGGTAAAGTTGTTGGATACAGCACTATAAAACAACAAAGAAGAAACTGCATGTAATCAAGTTGTTGCGGAAGAAACACGAAAAATGTCAGCCTCATACAAGGAAAAATTATTATGATCACTACACTAGACAGTTGAAAGAAGAAATCTGGCGGTGCGAGTCCATAAAAATTAAACAATTAACAGAGGGACATAGATTGTCCAGAAAGTAATACAACTGAGTTGATTTGAAAACCATTTATTGAACCAATTGTTACAATTCTTGTAAAACTTTCAAAATCAGCTCCTTCTGTATCAATGCTGCACTGCCTGTGTAATTTCCAAGCATTGAAGGCATCATGGTATGCATTCTCTGGGATAGCCTTGAGATGCCAGGGTGTATACTGCTTGGATCCCCTCTGTTGCCTCAAAATGCTTGCTTTTTCAGGCAAGAAGACAAAAAAAGTTCAGATGGCCACATCTGGGCTGTCGGGTGGCTGCAGATGTGTTGGGATGCCAGCCTTGGTCAGGTAGCTTTTCATGAGAAAGGTAGTGTGAGCTGGGGCATTGTTGTGGTGCAACTTCCAGTTGGCTGCAATGTCATGTCAAACCCAATTGAACCTTCATTTGAGTCTCTAGAGCTCTTCCAAATAAACCTTGGCAGTGCTGATTTGGACTTGGCAGATGCTGACATGTGGCACTTGGAAGATTGCCTCTTTGTGTTGGGATCATACTCAAAGATCCACGACTCATCACCTGTGATTATATTATTCAAAAATTGGGGATCACTTTAACAAATGTTCAAATTTTCTTGGCACACTTCCAATTGCTGCAATTTCTGGTTGTTAGTGAGCACTTTTTGGACCATCTTTGCACACACCTTGTGCATATTCAAATGCACTGTCACAATTTCATGAACAACAGATTTTGGTAAATTTAACATTTGAGCAACTAAATGAATACTTAGTTGACAGTCTGAGTTCAAAACTTTGCAAACACAAGTCATCATTGTTGGTGTTTGTTGAATGTCTTCCAGTATGGCCTTCATCAACAGCCACTTCCCAGCCCTCTAAAAAGACCTGGTCCCACTGAAATACGCCGCTTCTTGCTAAAGTAACATCTGGTTAAGCCTTTTTTATAATATCAAACGTCTCTGTCATCAACTAACAAAGTTTCACCCATATTTTAATTGCATACCTCTGCTCTAAGGGATGCTACATTTTTGGCTTGCACCACTCACAGAAACAGGTCATGCAAAAATGCTTGTCCTGACTCTCCAGGTGCTCTGAGACAACTGACCAGCTTGCTTGTTAGCTAGGAACAACTTCAGCCAAATTCAGTCAGCATGCATTTGCTCCAAAGTGCAGTTGCAGTGAAAGAAAATGAGTCCTTTTACTTTTCAGAAAAACCCTGTAGAAGGAGGCACAGACATTAATTGGACATTGGAGTGTTGGGGGGATTGCTGCAATTAGCAAATTGTTTTTAATGATGGCACCCTTACAAATTATCAAATCTGTTTCTCCATTAGTTTTTCTGTGTTTCAAATCCTCAACTAGAGCTCTTTGATTTATTTCATCTTTCTTTGGACTATCACCACAAAAACTGATGGATGCTTTTGTGGTCAATATCTACCAAATCATATTATTGAATTAGGAATAAAGTGAATACACCATTTGGTGCCTTTTTTATACTGATTACAAATATAATAATTTCTATTGGAGATGAATTTCAGCCCCCCATATAGGCTATACCTAACCTAACCCTGAATTGGCATATAGGGGCTGAACATTTCTGATAGAAATGCTTATTATATTCGTAATCAGAATTAAAAAAGGCATCAAATGGTGTATTCACTTTAGTCCTAACTCAATAATATGATTTGGTAGATATTGACCGCTTTTGTTTTAAACAATTTCTGTATTAGGCCTATTTTCTGTCTAAATTTAGGGGCGGGTACAGAGACCCAGCGCGCCGGGGGTGCAACACCCCAGCAGTGTTGTGGCAATTGGCCGGTCGGTCGCCGTTGTCTGGGGGGAGGGGGGCATCCGGTTCACCTCCAGAAGTTTGTAACAGTTAATTAGCCTATACAGGAAAACTACATCATCAGTCTGAGTGGGATTTCCATATGCAAAAATATTCAAATATCTTTCGAAACACTGGTGCTCTGAATGTGCTATCTGACAAAATTAGTTTCAGTTAATTGGACTACAGGAAGTTGAGACAATTAGGCTAAGAAGACACTAGGTCCTGAACAGATGAAACACAGCACACTGATTGTAGTGAATTTTCAATGAGTGATACTCTATTGGCAATATCACTAACCTGAGCAGAAATATCACATTTAATGTCAGTTCTCAGTTGGGTAAGTATCTGGGTCAACTGACTAGGCTAGTGGTGGCAACTCCATCTTAAATCAACAACAACTTGGTGGTGTGAAATTGAATACAGGATTGTTGGCCAAATTTGTGAGAAGGAACATTTATTTCTACCCATATTTGTCATTTTCTGCTTATATTTATACCTAAGTGTTATTTTAAGTGGTTTTTCCTGTTGTATCACTTTACTTACTTGGATTTTGAAGCTGGGGAATTTTATTTTCTATTCCCAAGGGACTTGTCCTTTGTCTGCTTCAAGTTTAAATTATAATTTAAAGTAATTTAATCAAATAAAACACAGCTGTTATTAAACAAAACCAGGCTAAATTAACGTCATTCTCTTTTTTCCAAATTTGCAGTCATCAACAGTGCGCAGTTGTCAAACATTAAATATTAACAACGCCACAGATTACGTTGGCTCATCTGTTTTGCGTGTTTTTGGTGATAGTTTATGCTGTTGGGAGCAATATCAAACAAACAAGAGATTGAGTTGGTCCCAGCTGAATTTTAATCGTTAAACTTCTGGGAATAGGTGATTTGAGCATTGCACTTCCCACATTTTCTGTCTACCTTGAGAATTTTCAAGGCAATAATAGAAAACATATTGGCTGAGAACATATTTAGAAAAATATTGGCATATTGGCTTTCACACTAATTGTATATATTGGAGACCATCCAGAAAGATTTTTAAGTAAGGAAATTGTTTATATTACCCTGTTTTGTGAATATATTTTTACCAATTATATATAACTGTACTTTTGTATAGCTTGAGTTCCTCACAGATAAATAACAAATCAAGAACAACAGACAAACCAGGAACAGAAACCCACCTAACTACTACAGTCCTTCCATTGGAGGATCGTGGCAAGGTGCAAAAAACCCAACTCTATCCAGTCGGGGATCTCGCCAAGGTGCAAAAAAACCAACTAGACTACCAAACACTCCCACCCCAACTCTGTCTCCAGAAATTCAGGTACTGTACAACTTTATAGCAGGGGTTGACAGTTCTTTGAAGCAAATATCCTCTAAAATAGCACTCTTAAGATCAAAGCTTGCCCAGAAATCAAGTTTTGACGAAATGCACCATTATGTACACAGTGCATTTTTAGACCTCAATTCAAGGTTTGGAAACATCCAACAAATTTACTCACAGACGGTTGTCAACACAGACGAAGTGAGAAAAATTGTGAGAGAAGAGGCTTTCTGCCAACAGGAGACAGAGACACGGAAAACAAACATCATTGTGAAAAACTTGCCAGAGAACAAAAATGTTGAGACCTGTCCAAGGTTAAGCAAATAATAGAAAATGAGCTTGAATTACCTGTGCCCACTATTTTGAAAGTCACCAGGCTCAGAAACAAGAAAAGAAGTGAAGCAAACGCTAGGTCTAGAGGACAACCATTACTGATTCAGCTCCCTGAATCAAAACTACAACTGAAGAGGGACATAGTCCAAAAATCTTCTTCTTCTTCTTCTATTTCACAGCAGGCGGGATTTTCAGTTGATACTATTTAGCCCTTTTCCTTTTACTTCGCTCTGTGGGCTACAGAGCTACTGGCTTGGTTGTCTCTTATTATTAGTTATTCTCAGATATCTTTCAGTAGATCTTTTGACTCAAGGAGTTCAAATATAAGAAGAAAGATATCGATTTCTGTGCTCTGTGTGCAGGTATAGTTGGCTAGGTTCTTGGCTGATAGTGAGATTTTGTGGTGTTTGGAGCACTTTAACAGTTTACAATGCAAAGTATGCTGTGCAGACGTCAGCATATTACATTCAAATAGGGAGTGGTCAATTGTTTCATTATTCATAATATAATACCTGCAAAGAGGGGACAGGGTAACTGAACCACTTGAATTAGGAAACTGATACGAGAATGCAAGAAAGTTTAGTCCATTTGTTCCGGAACGTATTCTATGATAAATTTTAGAAAAATACTTATTGGGAAAGGGGGGAAGAGTAGGATTTTTCTTATTGAACATAATATCTGATAGTCTCCATCGGTAAATATCTCTAATAAGGATTGGTTGGTCACTTGGCTGGTCAATATTTAAAGCATTTTTTGCCATTTCATCAACCTGATGATTACCACTTATACCAGAGTGGCTAGGAATATACTGAAGATAAGTTCTTATACCACTTGAAGCAAGATTATTTATATTACTAAGACAATGATAAGTGTCAATATCCAGCTTATACTGAGGAGCTGAAGACAGCAACTCAAGGCTTGATAGAGTCAGAATAAACTATAATATTATTTGAATTAGCAATCAAGGGTTTATTTTCCATAAGGTAATCTAATGCCATGATTATGGCATTTAACTCTGCACACATTATAGATACATTATTATACAATCTCTCACCCATTGCAATTTTCAGGTGAGGAAGGAAGGCACCACTTGCTACCTTCTCATTCATTTTGGACCCATCAACAAAGATTTGGAAATGGCTTTTATAAATGATTGTATTAAGTTCAGCAAATTTTTTCTGCACAACAGCGATGGGGGTTAAATCTTTAGTCCACTTTGAGAAATCAGTATTTATTATGGGGATTGACCAATTCCATGGAGAGGATGGGGGGAAAGTAGGTGCAACAGACTTCGTTGGTACAGGAAACTCATCTGCAATGCCTCTATGCCTGGTTTGATTCCTTAAACAAGTCAGTAGGCTGTATGAGCTATTTGACTCAATTTTTTTAAGATTTTTTGTCAAGAGAAGGATACGTCTCTCCCATATTGTTGTTAATCCACTCTCCATAAGCAGAAACTTGGTGCTTGTGGGTTTCCTAATACCAAAAATGAGACGTATTATATCGTTTTGTATTGTTTCAATTTTTTGCATCTGGGTCTTTGCACATGCACCATAGACGATGAGCCCATAGTCAATATGGGGTCTTATATAACTGGAGTAAGGTTTTCTCCTTACAGCCCCAGGGCGTGGAAAGACGTCTTTTAGTATAATTGTTTTTCTATAGCATTTTTTTATTGTGTTTGAAATGTGGAGGTGGAAATTAAGTTTTTGGTCAAGCATGAGACCTAGGTAATTAATATGATATATCTTCTGGAGTAGTTGTTCCATTTAGAGTTAGTCTTTCATTAGCATAATTTTGCTTTCTGTGAAATTGGATTATTTTTGACTTGTAGGTGCAGTGGGTGGACTTGAATGCCGAGAGAGTTTTTCAAACAGAAAAAGTGACTTTCGCAGCTTTGACTGGGCTATCTCTAAGGTGTTGCCAGTCGACCATAGTACCAGATAATTAGCATATTGTAGATTCGTTTGGGGGAGATTCATGTCCCATATATATAGGACAAATAGGAGGCAACTCAGGACTGCTCCCCGTGGAAGATCTTTTGTTAGTCTTTTGGGGTGAAGAAGCTGAATCTGCTCAAACAATTAAACTTCGCGATTCTATAAAAGATTTTGCAAAAAATACTAGTTTGTGGGGTAGTCCAAGCCTTGCACGATCAATTGAACGGATTCGGTGATTCATATTGCTATATGCCCATTCAAAATCTGGGAAAGCTACAACTAGCACATTATTTTTTTAGAATTATTCATTTATTGTAGTTTCTAACAATATGAAAGCGCCTGTCGAGGAATGGTATTTCCCGAATCCAGTTCGAGTGTGAGGGATCATATTATATTTCTCAACGAACCAGAGGAGTCAGTACTAAATCATTTTGCTCATTATTTTCCTCATCAGAAGAATAGTCATTGTGGGGCTATAAGACTCAGGGTTAGCTTTGGGTTTATTTTTCTTTAGGATTGGTAAGAGGGACAAACATTTACAGATATTGAGGAATATAGATGCCCAAGCATGATTATAACAATTTAAAAGTTCCTATTGGTATGAAGGGGTGAGATTCTTTATCCATGTAAGGTGTATATTGTCATAACTGCCGCTAGTCTTGGTCCTAATATGATGTATTGCATTATTCAGTTCCCGGATTGAAAATGGACTGGTTATATGCTTGAATCCTGGGCGAGGTTGGTATCTTGGGTTCATAGGAATTGGGGACATTTTGCTACGATTATTTGATGTTAGCTTATTAACAAAAAGAGTGGCAAATAGCTTAGCTTTTTCATTATCATTGTCATAATGGGTATTATTATGTATAAGCTCATACAGGAGTGGGTTGGGGGAAGTCTTTTTCCCACAGATGTGGCTTATGACTTTATGTATAATTGGGTATAAATCACTTAGGTATAAATATAAGCAGAAAATGACAAATATGGGTAGAAATAAATGTTCCTTCTCACAAATTAGGCCAACAATCCTGTATTCAAATTCACACCACCCAGATGTAGTTGCTGTTGATTTAAGATGGAGTTGCCACCACTAGGCTAGTCAGTTGACTCAGATACTAACCCAACTGAAACTGACACTAAATGTGATGTTTCTGTTCAGGTTAGTGATATTGACAATAGAGTATCACTCATTGAAAATTCTCTACAATCAGTGTGCTGTGTTGTAAATGTTCAGGACCTAGTGGCTTCTACAGTGTTTTCTTAATTGTCTCAACTTCCTGAAATCCAATTAACTGAAACTAATTTTTTCAGATAGCAAATTCAGAGCACCATTGTTTCGAAAGATATTTGAATATTTTTGCATATGGAAATCACACTCAGACTGATGATGTAGTTTTCCTGTATAGGCTAATTACCTGTTACAAACTTATGGAGGTGACCCGGGTGCCCCCCTCCCCCCAGAACAAGGCGACAGACCGTCCATTCGCCATAAAACTTCTGGGTTGTTGCCCCCCCTGCTCTCCTTTTATCTGTTCCATCACCTGAATTTAGAAAGCAAATAGGCCTAAGACAGAAATTGTTTGAAACAAAGGCATCCATTAGTTTTTGTGGTGATAGTCCAAAGAAATATCAAATAAATCAAAGAGCTCTATTTGATGATTTGAAACACAGAAAAACTAAGGGAGAAGCAGATTTGATAATTTGTAAGGGTGCCATCATTAAAAAAAAAATTTGCTAATTGCAGCAATCCCCCCAACACTCCAATGTCCAACTAATGTCTGTGCCTACTTCTACAGGGTTTTTCTGAAAAGTAAAAGGACTCATTTTCTTTCACTGCAACTGTACTTTGGAGCAAGTGCATGCTGACTGAATTTGGCTGAGGTTGTTCCTAGCTAACAAGCAAACTGGTCAGTTGTCTCAGAGCACCTGGAGAGTCAGGACAGGCATTTTTGCATGACCTGTTTCTGTGAGTGGTGCAAGCCAAAAATATAGCATCCCTTAGAGCAGAGGTATGCAATTAAATTCTGTGTGAAACTTTGTAAGTCTATGACAGACGTTTGATATTATCAAACAGGCTTACCCAGATGTTGCTTTAGCAAGAAGTTGTGTATTTCAGTGGGACCAGGCCTTTTTGGAGGGCTGGGAAGAGGTTGTTGATGAAGACCATGCTGGAAGACATTCAACAAACACCAACAATGTGACTTGTGTGTGCAAAGTTGTGAACTCAGACTGTCAACTAAGTATTCATTTAGTTGCTCAAATGTCAAATTTACCAAAATTTGGTGTTCATTACATAGTGACAGTGCATTTGAATATACACAAGGTGTGCGAAAAGATGGTCCAAAAACTGCTCACTAACAACCAGAAATTGTGGTAATTAGAAGTTTGCAAAGAAAATTTGAACATTTGTTAAAGTGATCCCCAATTTTTGAATAATGTAATCACAGGTGATGAGTCCTGGATCTTTGAGTATGATCCCAAGACAAAGGGGCAATCTTCCAAGTGCCACATGTCAGCATCTATCAAGTCCAAACCAGCAATGCCAAGGTTTATGTGGAAGAGCTCAAGAGACTCAAATGAAGGGTCAATTGGGTCCAACAAGACATTGCAGCCAACTGGAAGTTGCACCACAACAATGCCCCAGCTCACACTACCTTTCTCATGAAAAGCTACCTGACCAAGGCCGGCATCGCAACACTTCTGCAGCCACCCTACCGCCCAGATGTGGCCCTCTGGACTTTTTTTTGTCTCCTTGCCTGAAAAGGCTGATGAAAGGCAAGCATTTTGAGGCAACAGAGGGGGTCCAAGCAGTATACACCCTGGCATCTCAAGGCTATTCCAGAGAATGCATACCATGATGCCTTCAATGCTTGGAAATTACACTGGCAGTGCAGCATTGATGCAGAAGGAGCTGATTTTGAAAGTTTTACAAGAATTGTAACAATTGGCTCAATAAATGTTTTTAAATCAACTCAGTTGTATTACTTTCTGGACAATCCCTGTCCCTCTGTTAATTGTTTAAATTTTTATGGACTTGCATCACCAAATTTTTCCTCTCAACTGTCTAGTGTAGTGATCATAATAATGTCTCCCTGTATGATGCTGACATTTCTCTTGTTTCTTCTGCAACAACTTGATTACCTGCAGTTTTTTCTTTGTTGTTTCATAGTGCTGTATCCAACAACTTTACCAGTCCTTTGGTTCCTGCTTACTCTAGTCCAGCTTCTTCTCAGATTCCTACCTCAGAAGTAATGTGGTTCCTTAGCTCCAATGTTGATAGCCTCCCTAATAAGCATTCTGAACTTTCTTTTTGTATGATATCAGAAGAAGTGGATGCTTTAGCAATTACAGAGGTTTTTACCAAGAAACACCTTGTCAGTCTTATATCCTGATGAAATCAAAATAAATGGTTACCAACTCTTTTCTAATTGGAATTCCCCACTTTGCCACAGAGGAGTGTGCTTTTATATAAGAGATAGACTACAGGTTTGTCTTATTCAATTTAATTATATGACTACTGATGGAATAAAGTCTATTTGGATAAAAATACACAATCAATTAATCTCAGTTTTAATGGGTGTTATCTATAGAAGCCCCAATGCTCCCTGTCTTTTGGACTCTGCAGCTATTTAAACTGCCATGTTGTCTTATGTGATGTCCAATTTTACCAGCTATGATCTTTTCCTTTTGGGGGACTTTAACCATCCTGAAATCCAATGGATTGATGGATTGGATTTTTGTGATAGAGATTCTTCTTTTTTGTTTGCCCTCTCTGATAATTTCTTCTGTCAAACAATCTCACAACCAACTATATCCTATATTTATATCCTATATTCCTATATTTAAAAAAGGTAGAAAGGACCTTGATGAAAATTATTGACCCATTAGCATGACGCAAGCAATTCTCAATGTTCTTGAAAAAATAATTAATTCTGCAGTTGCTAAACATCTTGAATCAAATGATATTTTTAAACAGTTCACGACATGGCTTTTGTTCAGGAAGATCTGTTGACACCAATCTCCTTGAATTGTATGACCACATCACCAAGTTGCTGATATTGGGGTGCCTGCTGACATGATTCTGTTTGACTTTTCTAAAGCTTTTGACAAAGTGTGTCACAAGCAACTTGCAATTAAATTACATGCAGTCAAGCTTGAAGAGAAACCCCTGCTCTGGGCCCTTGATTTTATTTATTTTCAATATCATTTTTTTAATTAATTTTTTGACTGTGGTAATTTTGTTCTTTCGTCCAATACAAATTTTATGTTTTTCTCAGAGAAGTTTTTTTTTTTTTTTTTTAAAATTCAAAAAAATAAATTATATTAAAATTTAAAATTTGAATTTTATTGCCGGTAATAATAAATATTTCGTTTAAATTTATTGGAATGAACGGCATATTGACAGTATGAGTGGTGTTTTGGGCTCTCCACTATTTAGTATATTCATCGATGATGCTCCCTTCCTTATCAGCAGTAAACCAACTCTATATGCTGACAAACCTGAATCTTGTTTGACAAATTTTTTCCTATGAAGATAATGTCCTGCTACAAAATAATCTCCAACTGCTGCGTTAATGGACTGTGGTTTAGCGTCTTGAAATTAATGTTGCCAAGTGCCATATTGTTCACTTTGGCAAACTGAATCCTTGCCACTCAAATTTTTTCTTAGGCTACCCACTCTCCTCTGTAAATGATCTTGATGTCACTATTGCCAGAGAACTATGATTCAGCACTTATTCTAAGTGGTCTGCCCCTGGGCCTAGTTCAGCCATGTGACTGATTAAATGTACTATTTCCAATCGTTTCCCTAAAGTCATCAGTCTTTTATATAAGGGACTTGTGCATCCTAAGCTTGAAGTTGGAATGTCTCTTGCCTCCCCATATTTTTAAAAAGACATGTAAGTTCTTGAAGATGTGCAGAGATGTGCCACTAAAGTGATACCTCGCATGCAAGAGCTTTCCTACCCTGTAAGATTATCAAAACTGAATCTCCCTACACTTGTTTACATGATAAATAGAGGAGATGCCATTTTAGACTACAAGTTGTTGAGGGCTAAGACTCTCCCATCATTATTCCCTACCATTGGTACCAACTCCTCAAATTCTTTAACTCTTTTTAAACTCGTGCTCAAATTATCAGAGACTTTCCCATTAAAAGAATCCTAGGGGTATCTTTTAGATGTTTCCAATGAAAAATTCTATTTTTTATGAAATACACAAGTATTTTACAAAATTTAATTATAAAATAAACAAAAGTCAGTATAGAGTGTTTTAGTATTATAAATAGTAATAAGAAGTAGTTACAAATTTCTAGCAATATGTTTTAGTCCTGTAGACTTCTATGGTACTCTTTTCAGGTCTCCTAGCATTTTACTCCAAAAATTCCTTATAATTCAGTTTTTTTTTTCAATTTTTTATTTAATTCCCTATAATTTCTTATAATCCCTGCAAAATCTGCCATTTCCTTACAGGTGTTTTAACTTGTA
>NW_028300371.1:0-15988 GCF_049724085.1 Artemia sp. Qi Xiang Cuo
CGCTGGTTTCTTCGATATAAATATTAAATTATAAATTAAATAAATAAATATTAAATATTAATTTCTTCGATATAAAAAATATTAAATTATACATCAAATTTTCAATTAACTTATTAAATTACTCTTCACGAAATTCGCTTTTGTTAATTCATGGAAAAATTTATTTATGTAATCGAGAAATTATAGTGAAACTAAGTTTAAGATATTAAATTATACTGAAAAATGTTAAGTTAAACATAGATGATCCGCTAATAACTCTGAAATTGTGATTAACCAATAAAAAAGAATCTCGTCTCGCCTAGAATTTTCACATGAGTAGATTTCGTGTAGATTTTGTGTGTAAAGCCTAATTGACTGAACACCCAATTTGTAAGTCCTATAATACAGATTGGCCTAATATTTTACTTCGTTTTATTATTCTTATCAGGGTCAATAATTACCACGATGTGGCTCTAGCCTTGGCAAGTATCGTATTTAAAACTCACAGGGCCAATAGCAGGGATCATTTTGATATATACTTAAATTGGCTGTAATAGCACATATCCCTACAGTTGCTGAATTAGTCACCTATAATTGTTGCGACACAAAACTTGTATTTCTTCGTTTTTAATTTATAATTTAATAGTTTTTTTATATTTTATTTCATTTTTCTTATATATTATAATTATGCAGAACGTAGATTAGATGAAAAAAAAATTTATATTAAATTGTCATTATATGTATTTTCAAACTGTGTTTAAAAAAAAATCTCCAGCATACAAACGACGCCTTGTCGTAATTATTTTTTAAATGTACCTTTATGTCCTTACAAGTGTGTTTTTTTCTTTTTTATTAATAATATTGTAGATTTGTGTGAGGAAGTCGTACAGTGGGAGATTTTAAATCACAGACTTCATAAATTAACCAATATTAATTTATTCATCTATATCTGGGGTTAGGGCTTATTTTGAGTGCCGGTCTTTTGTTGTTGTTGTTTTTTCTAAAATTTATTGCATATAACTTTGATT
Organism: Artemia sp. Qi Xiang Cuo; assembly: GCF_049724085.1. Taxonomy (NCBI): domain Eukaryota; kingdom Metazoa; phylum Arthropoda; class Branchiopoda; order Anostraca; family Artemiidae; genus Artemia; species Artemia sp. Qi Xiang Cuo. The sequence goes on from NW_028300371.1 coordinate 1,008, forward strand.
TAATACTTTTTTTTCTATGTTTAAAATTTAAAATCTGAGCAGTAAATTTAGTAAACTTCTGTGTAAGCCTGTATTTGTTGATGTATTTTTGTTTGATGGTATTCATTTTTAAATAATAAGATGTTCCTACAGATAAGACTTTTTGTATTTCTAAATTTGCATTAAAAATCCATGTTTTCAAATCTTAAGTTCATTAAAGTTTAAGCAAATGTGTTGGTTATGCTCTTTTTTTCATTTTAATATTTTAAAAGAACTTAAAACCCTTAAATTTTTGAATCTTTTAATATTGTGTAATCTTAACTCTCTAAACAAATATAATTCTCGTCAAATCTCTTCTGATTATTCAATGGACTCTGATACTCACCCACGGAACCACTTCCTGAGTCAATAAGTGAAAAAAAATACGATATTTTAGTGTCACTCTATAAAATGAGATCTTGCTCAACAGTATATCATGACATTGTTTTTTTATGTTAATCAAGAACGTGAATGATTGTATATAGACTAATATTTACTCTTTTCACCTCTCTGAATTAAAACAATAATCATAAACTTTTCTAAACTCCAGTTACAATTCTTCTTTTAGTAAGAGACACCTTCATCCCAACGTATAGAGCAGGGGGGGCTTAAATGACGTAAAATAATATGTAAAGTATAAAAGTACCAAAAATAACAGAAAAAAAAAAAATTAAAATCAACCCTAAAAGAAATGAGAATAAAGTGACGATTTCAACTAATAACAAAGACCTCGTGCTTACATTACCCATGCCTTATCACTACCCAAAAAAAACTTATTATGTACTGAAAAAAAGCAAAAGAAAGATGGCGTGGCATTTTAATATCAAATCAGTTAGATTTTTTTATTTAATTAAATTATTATGATTTAATTTACTGGAAAAATATAAAAATTTTAAAATTATTTTGTTTTAATTAACGAAAAAATATTTTGCTGTTATTGAGAAACCATGGTGGTTATCGACCCTATTCCTGTTACTTTTTTCTTGTTTTGAGCTTAACTCTACAATTCATTATCATTTCTTTTCGTTGTGGTTTTCAATTATTTATTGATAAAATAGATTGGAAGGTCAATCTTTTTTTGATCTAAGAAATGAGAATAAAACTTATAATTTTGACTCCTATTCGCTTCTGTAGCCTTATGACGTCTCTTGACGGTCTCCTATTACACTTAGCAATTGTCCTATCTGTCTCGCATATACGTAGCCCATGGTTAAGCTTATCCGACCACGATTACAATAAAAAACAATATCTTACCCTCTGACCTAAAGTAGTCCCCGTATCAGGAGGGCTTTGGGGGGGGGGGGTTTGTCAGCAACACAGAATTAAGTTAAATAAATTTAAAATATGTTTCAACAAATTGCGAAACAAAAATTTTTTTTGGATGGGGGGAGGGACAGGGGGGGCATAAAGGGGGGTGAGGTGACCTCCACTCTCTTTATACGATAACAAGGGGAACGAGCCCAGTGAATCTCACCTCATATGTTAACTGGTTTTGGTTTCTCATACTACGCGTACTCAAAAATTATTATTCGAAACACGGCCATCAATACCCCCCCTCACCCTGAGGGCTGTGTTTTAGCTTTAATATCCTCAAAGACGCAATGTCTGGAATTCTGAACTACGTCAGTCACAGCAACTCTATCAACAGTTTGCTTGGAAACGTGATGAAACCGGAGGGGCTTTAGGACCGGTTTGTTGAAATACCCTCACGTTATACCCCACTAGAGGGAAAATTACAATCTACACAAAAATCATAAATTTTAAAAATTTCTAAGAACTCAAAACATTTCAATTTAAAAATTTGCCCCCTGTGCTTTGTGTTTCAAAAAGCCATGTGTGTTGGGGGGGGGGTCACTACCTGGTTTGACCAGGTAAGAGCACAGTTAGAGCTCTATAGTATGAGTAGAAATAAAATTAGACGTACCAAAGGTTTTTCAGTCTACCCTTTCTAATAAAACCTTAAATAACTCCAGGTCATAGATTATAACCCGTACCCTGAGGGGTATGAGGGGGGATTATCGTCAAAAACATAATTTCATGACCTTTCAACTTCAACTACCAAACTATTTATCTCAAAAATTCTTTGTCGAGATGTGTGGGGAACGTAGTGGTGTAGGGAGGGGAGGGGGGCTGGTATACATATAATAAATTATTGTTTTTGAAAAGAGAATCAGAAATTCTTAACACAAAAAAAATGAGCCCCCTCCGACGGCCATAAGACCGCAATTTCTATAAAAAAACTTATATAATCTATGTCTTAACTTGCCCACCGTGTCCGGAGGGTTGTGGGGGAGGGGGTAGCAATACGCGAAGTCATAAGTTACGGACCTATGAAATCCGTAGAACAAGATGGTTATCCCCGAATGTTGAGTGGATGTGTTTGAAAACATGAGGGACGTGGTGGGGGGGCTGGTTGTGCTCCTTGAGCTCTTTTTGAAGTTTCTATGACATTTCTACCTATAAGAAGTGCCTTGGTCTAAAAAATTAAGTGTGCCCAAATCACTCTTTACTTAGGCAGCTGTAATGCTGCCTATTAAATTTTGTTTGAGATTTCTTTTATACAGCATTAGAAGTTCCGATTAGACCAGGTAAGCCCCTCCCTAAAATTCAGCCTATGGGCGACCCCGGTGGGAGATACTATATGATATGAGACATTGTGGAAAACTTTGTTTGATTTAATAGCACAGAGCCGCTCTCACATTTCCCTCCCAAAAAACTTCACATTATGTATTCAAAAATTTTAAATTTTAAAATATCAACGACTTCGTGATTTTTAAAAATTTCTCAAGATTTTTTTTTTTTGAAATATTTTTAGTCTGAAATTTCCCTTCTGGTGGAATTTATGTCTGAATTTAAAGCTAAGAAGGCTCGTCTAATACCTTTATTATATAAATATGAGTATTGGAGCACTGAAAAAGAAAACTTATAATATAACTATAGTCAGCAGAGTTAACAAAGAGTAAGAAGTAACCCTGCATTTCAGCTAAATAATTAGTGCCTGCAAATATTTTCTGAGGGGGTTGGGTGCTCAGAAAATATATCTTCAAAATACTCTCCAAAGAGAAGCTGTAATGTCACTTAAGAATAGTCTTGGGCGCAACTGTTTCAAATTTCTGGAGCACATAGCCAGTCAAATGAAAAATTTTTAGTTTTACCTATCCAGTGCAAATGATTGATTTTCTGAATTTTCACTAACTTTTTAAGACTTTAACATAAAGTGCAATCAAAAGAAAAAAAAAGTGGAATAACACCTCATACATTCCTTCTGAAAAAAAAATTTAGACTGGGGGCTAAAAAAAACGTTCTTCAGGCCTCACCCTCCCCCTCCCCCCCAAAAAATGTTCAAACTGTAAAATGATTTCTTTCATTTAAAAAAATTCTACGGGTAGCAGAGATTACTCCTATTTCTAAATATTTTTTTCTTTTGCAAAAAGCAATTAATAAATATTAAATTACACTGAAAGCCATAAGAATGATGGAGAAAACCCGTAAAAATCACTGATTTTATAGTTGCATACCACTTTAACCTTTCTTAATAGCTTAATTTTTTACTCGTAATTTTTTACGATTGCCCCATTCAATCACAAAAGGAATCACTCAACAGGAGCTACTGTCTACTTTCATTTTGCCAAAAAGGGTCAAAAGTCAGATTTGTCAAAAAACCTTATCTTTTTAAATAAAATTTCATGATGCATAATATCTGTTTTGGAAAGAATTTATTTCAGAACATAACTTATTCAACCAACTCTAATAATCAACAAATTAATGCTCATTTATTCAAAAATAAAACCATAAACACAAAACAAAGTGCCTCAAATAAGAGCCCTCCCCCCTCTGTTTACGTTACTCAATGCGTATTAGAAGACGACAACTATACTAATCTAAATAAACAGCTATATTAAAATTTAATACAACACAAAGTTTTCTTAGATAAGATTTTGCTGCCGCCTCGGCCTCATACTTCTTTCACTGACAGCGTCTTACGCTGACAGTGACAGCTCAAACCCAACCACTTGTAGGGCATTCAACCCCACCAAGGGTGTTGTTATGCCTAAAAGCGAGTTGCTGTATTACATTGTATAATCAAGACAATTTGAATAGTTTTAAAAAAATACAATTCAGTTTTTTTCATTTACAGTTATTGCCCCCCCCCCAGCTTGTCCTACGAATAAAATACGTTGCAACCTGATTAGTTATGTAAAAAAAAAATTCTGACCTCACAGATAAAATGTATGTATTTTATATCGTCTATGCCAAATGTACGTCTTTCATAACATGACAAGTCGCCTCAAACTGAATTAAAAACCGATAAATTATTTCATGTTTTTCATATAATTCTGAAATGCAGGACCTGGCTATCACAGAGTCATCTGCTTTCAGCTTACAATACAGCCTGGTCAAAATCAAATCTCAAACAAGAAACAAAGATGATGATCTAAAGTATCGTTGTAGCCCGACCTGGGCTATTGTTGTTTCTACCTTCTGTGCCAAGGAAGTAGTCTAAAAAATTCTTGGGACGAAACGAGGGATAAGGTTGCATGACTTTCCATCCAATATCGAAAAACTGTCATTTAAGAACAAAATCTCAGCTCTGGTCAGCTTTTGGCAGGAGTCCAGGAGGTAATTACCAGGCATGCTTTTAATCTATGTTATCACTAGTTTTTGGGGCACCAGAGGAAAAATTTATTTATTCTTAAAATTCGCGTACTAATATTTTATGACCTAAAAATGCGATCTATATAAATTACGACTTTGGAATTGATGTAGGTTATGAGTCCCGTGAATTTTTAGTTTTAACTGGATAAGAGCAAGGTTGAAACTGGATAAAACTGAAAATAATACAAAGTATCTCTTATGTATATTTTAAGTGCAGTAAAGTATTTACCACAAGCAAAATTCTAAGAAACAAAATGTTCTATGTTTTGTCCTGTCGTATTGCATTTTATCTTCTTTTTTTTGAAGAATAACAATGATAATACTACTACTGCTACTAAAAGCTCACTGCAGCACCAAGCCGCCTGAGGCCAACATAGCTACGTACACTCCTCCTCCAGTCCAATTTATTGAAGGCCCCCCTCTCTAAACCTCCTAGAAAAGTCTAATTTTATTTGGTCTAACCTGCTACCCCAGTCGTGTACGAACTGATTGCCTTTATATCAGTTTTCAAAGTTAAAAATTATAATAACTTTATTACAATTAGAAAAAAAAAAAAATATAGCTTTTAATAATATAAGGTTTGACATAGTTATTAAAATCCGTTACTTTGTAATTTGAAGAAGATTCTAGAAATTTTTTAAGTTACATAAAATCTTTGTTTCAGTGTATAATCATGGTTATAGACTACGGTGGCAAAATGGAGACTTGATGCTTTTGGTGTCTAGGGCTCAACTGTTATTCAGTGAAATTATGAGATAACCAATTGGATTAGAGCTTTCAAACGAATATATACATAGCCTCCCAGTTTCGGAGGATTAAATGGCGCACGGGTGGTCTGGTCATTCGCCCATAAACTTACGCTGAATCCAAGGACACGTACTAGTGTTTTATGAACCTTTTATCCAGCAATACCAGCGATTAAACAGTATTGCTTAGATACACACCAGGCTGTTGACGCAAAGATTGGTGAAAATTTTTTGTGTGTGTATCACCTTAAGCCCTAAAATGTATATTACCGCCAAAACTTACTCTAAAGGGTGAGTCATTAGATAAATATGAGGGGATTTAGCACCAGACCCTCTTATATTTTGAACAGTATGTTTGAACTACGCGTCAGAATAAAGTAAATTTATGTATCACTACGTATCTGACAGGTCTTAATTGTCAGATCTATGTGTAAAGGTGCATTTAAATTCGCCATTAAAACGATAAATGGGTATAAGCCCTCCAGTTTAGTCCTCTCATTCGTCTTTTCTGGAACCGTTGAGTTCTAAGCGGGCTGTCATCTGAAAGGTTAACAATTTATTCGAGTGAATTGATTGCCCATAATCACTAGGTAGTCCCTTGCGAGGGCTCAATTCACGAAAATTCAGATGTGATGGGGTAAATGTATTTTCCAAACTCTAGAGGGGGGATTTTTTTTCATCAGTTTTTTTTAGTAAAAATTTTTCAGTAAAAATTGAATTGTCGATTTTTTTTTCCTGTATTTTTTTTTTCTATGAAAATACAGTTTGTTAAATTTTCTTATTATTAATAAAAATAATTACATATATAACATATTCACTTATATCCATATTATTTACTTCGGAAATATATCAAGAAAAAAAATCCTTGTTATTGTTGTTATAGGGCAGGGGGGGGGAGGGTACAACAATGAAAAACCTATAAAAAAAGTAGTCAATTTTTTGTGAAGTTGGATCTACAAGATTTAAAACAGAGAAAGTAATGATTAGTATAAAGACAAAACTTGACTTAATGATTTATATGACTGTTTGGTGTAGAGAATGATGAAACGAGGCACCGCCCGGGGGACATATTACTTTCCAGGCGTGTAGTTTCGTCCACTGGGGGGTGGGGTTGGGTGAGGACTTCATTGGCTTTGTCTTTCCACCTAGCTGGTGGGCGTCATCTGGGTTGCTTCCCTCCGGGTAGATTGGGGTCACAGTCAAATTCAACCTATACTGGGGCGTCGCGTGGCCTGCACAGGAGGTGGCCGTACCACCGAACACGACCCCTGGAAACTAAATGGAAACTCGCGCCACGATCCATGAACATAAACTACTTTACATTAAAACAGTGTGTCTATTTGCTTGTGTATTATTGTTCTAAAAAAAAGATACAAGACCTATTTGATGAGGTGGAGTTATCTTTATATCCAGACTGTGTAATTTATCTGGTCGTCTATTTTTGATGCTCAGTATAAGATTTTGAAGCATCTAGATACCTTCGAACTATGCTTATATATGTTAGGAATTGTAACCTATTTGATGAACACATTTTTACTCTGGTTCACGAATTTCTAATGACAAAAACATATACAGGTATATGAGTATCTACCAACATAATACGTAAGAGTGGAGGGGGGGGGAAGCCCACCTTGAAAGTGATTAAGACAAGTTTGGTGAAAAAATTTTATACCGTCATTTAAGTTTGTTGTTATACATCACAGAAGATTTTAAGCGGAGAGAATCAAGAACTACCATTGAAATATGTGCTGACAAACTTATCTACACCTCTTGTCCAGAGATAAATTAAATATTGGATATATCTATTAAAATTAAATAATTAGATTAAATGATTATTTAATTAAAATTAAAAAAGTAGAAAAATCAGAAATAATTCTGTTATTCATTGTCGACTTTTCCACATTTTTATTTTCAAGTCTACTCCTAGTTGTTTAAGACACTTTTAGAATACTATAATCTCATGCATAGGTTCAAGGGGATACCCTCCCTCCAACATTAGAAATATTTTAAATTATTGTATCAGAAAAGATCTGACCGCTCTTAAGGGTCAGATCTGGGTGTAACAGGGCTTTTAAATTAGCCCTTAAAATTATGAATGTGCATCATTCTTACAGTTTAGTCTTTTCATTTGTCTTTTCTGGAACCATTGAATTCTAGACAACCTGTCATCTGAAAGGTCATCAAACTATTCAAGTGAATTCATAGCCTTTAATCACTAGGTACTCCCTTGCAAGGGCTCTAGTGATATCAATTCACATAACTCTAGGTCAGATGGGGTGAATGTATTTCTCAAACTCTGGAGGGGGATTTTGCTTTTTCGTCAGTTTTTTTTTACCGAAAATACCACAAAAAAGGTATTTTTTAAGTCTATTCAGAGGTGCAACAATACTACATTTCAAGCTTTAGCTGTCTAATAGCTTAAGATTCTGCATATTGGGTTGTATATATTGTTATTTTTACAGACCCCGTCCTTTTGTAGAATCTAACTAAATATCTTTGTCGTATATAAAATTAACCTTTCTGGCCAAAATTTTCGGTTTTCTTTGTGAAAGCCAGATTTATTAACTCCGAGTGACAAAATATTATATTATAATTTATTTCTTCATTTCTAAAATAAAAGAATTAACATTCAATTTTTAATCAATAGAATTAATACTTGACTAATATTAGTGTTATGATAATAAATTTTTTTGAGAAATGAATCTGAAAATCATGTTATTTATTTATTGGATTGCCTTTTTTTCCTTTATTTTTCTTTTTCAAATATTAATAATTCTATAAAATTTGGAAGGGGAAGTTCTAATTCTGGCCTGTTTGGAGTTGTTGAGGAAGGGACAGCCCATTTCATATATTGAATAATTCAAACAAGAACAAAAGAGATATTAACTTAAATGAATACATAAATCTTAAAACGAGTGAAACTTAAATTGAATATGCAAATAAAGCTTAAATCTAATAAAGATAAAAACACGCAAGTTTGGGTGTTACCTCACTGCAGAAGCCTCAAACCAATTGCGTCATTGGCCATTTACTGAAAACGAGTTATATTACATATGTTTCTTTTTTTGCTTAGTATTGAAAATAATTATCAAAAATACAGTAAAATTTAAAATTGATGGACTTTCAGATTTTAATATCATTATGCATAAAATGTTCAGTTCATTTTAATAGTTCTTTCCTATAGTGTTCAATACATATATAATTTCACTATACACTAAATTTAGATACTCCCCCCTTCTTCAACTTAATAAAACTAAAGATTGATTCGTTAGTATTTATTTAGTTAAAACAAACTATATAGCTAATTTATTCTTTTACATTTCTTACAGCATATAAAATGAAAAATGAAAATAAAATTGAAAAGAAAATATTGAACTGATTGATATTCAAAAAATTATTATAATTATACATATAATATTCAATTTGATTTTCTTTATAATTCCTAAGACTGTTCAAGACTTGGATCGTTTTCAGTAGAGCTGGGTAAGTCAGTTTGTGTTAACAATATTCCAGGTGGGAAGTGGGGCACAGCGCGAGTAATTGCCTAATATGAGTCTCCACAGTTTTACATAGTTGAGAAAGATTCTTGAAGTTCTTTTTTAGTTGAAATGAAACTTTTTCGTTTTTAGCTAAAAAGTAGTTTGACTACTTTTTGCTATCTTGAAAAGAGGTCACTTTAAACAAATAAAAACTTTTGGAATGAATTGAGGGCCAAAACATGCTGTCGGAAATTAAGCCACGCTTTTATATTAACCCTCTTATGATTTTTTGATCTTAGAAATTCGTCTACTTGACAGGTCTTTTTTACCTCTTCAGATTTTGACAAAGCAATATTGCTAGTACTCACTAATTTTACATTTACCTAGAAACATATTTGTTAAAAAATACTTTCTGGTATACTATTTTTATATGATAATCAATTAACAACAGAGGATGATTCACTGTCAGACTGGAAAAATTGTTTTCCTCATCACGATTGTCAAGAAGTATCCCTATTGTACAAAACCAAGAACTATTAAAAATAGATTCAGATTAAAACAAAAGTACATCAATAGAACCACCTTTCCGACGCCCTGCTATGGACTGAATCTTATCATAATGTTATTACAATTATTTACTATAAAAAATTACTTTTCAGGTGTTTTACTTGGTCACTTAATAACAGAACTCATTTTAGATTAATAATTCTTAGTTTATGTTTTACTTCTAAGACAACAAATGCATAACATGTTAATTGAATAAATACAATTAGATAAAACTTATAAACTTTGGAGGATAAATCCTCTTCAATGGGCAGAAAGAAAAGAAAAAAACAATAAGAAAAAAAAATTATCGTCAACTCTGTTTGGCTTAAATTCCTCCCCCCCCACCCAGTTAGCTCTATTCTGTATACTGTTTTCCCTACACCTCGTTAAAAATGAATACATATTTCTTTATTTTTTATTTTTATTACTTATTTACATTTCTTTTGTAAAATTTCTTGAGTAAGTTTCAATGGCAATAAAATTGTAGACCTGAAGTTCTTTAAAAGTATTTATTTTTCTTTCTCTTTCTCCCTCTCTTTCTCTCTCTCTCTCTCTCTCTCTATCTCTCTCTCTCTCTCTCTCTCTCTCTCTCTCTCTCTCTCTCTCTCTCTCTCTCTCTCTTGATATATGTCTTTTATCTCCCATCGATTAAAATCTCCCCCCCCCCCAAACTGGAATTTTCTGGGGGGGGGGACATATTTCTATTTTATTTTTAATATTTTCCTTTCGAAAAAGCATCTATAAGCCAAATAAAGAGCTAAATTTGTGAGTTTTTTTTTCACTGATAATTCCTTTTTTTTGTCAAGCCTTAACCTTGAAAGATATGAATTATAATCAAGGAACGTAGTTCATCATAAATTAAATATTTTTCGATGGAAAACACACTGAAGACACATATTATTGAACTTACACCAAATGTTGGAGGGCATACATTTGAAGAACCTTCCATTATTTTCTATCTTGTTCTATATTTCAGCCTATACTGACTTTTAAACCTTTCAAAACCCTGAAATATACTAACCTAACGGTTATTTATTCACGAAATCGTGCAAACTGATGATTTTAGAACAATAATTACCTTTCTATATATCACTTAACACTCACTGGAATTGCCACTTATCACTCACGGAGAAAGGATTCAAAACAATACTTCTTACATAACATAGTCTAATTGCGTCAAACGAGGCATCTTCAATGCAGATTAATTAATTGTTACGCTCGATTTTGTTTTGGACATAGGAAAGCGTCGATGGGAGTGAGAATTTCTGTAAAACTATCAAAGATTGGTCAACTCTGTGATTTCACAGTTCTTGTGTAATCAGAAAGAAAAAAGAAGAAAAATTGATAAAAGATATTTGGAAATATGCCCCAAAATCAGAGCTATTACAACTTAAATGACGCGAGGGGATGTGGGAATCAGGTTTTAAGAATATCCTGGATGTATCATTTTTATATTATGTCTCAGAACATGAGAGACTAGTATTTTAAAAGTACTTAGTATTTTAGTATTACACATAAGTTGGTGTAAGCTTGTACTGTTGCCTTTTTTTTGTGCAATGGCAAGAAGTTTGACATAAAAAGTCATTGTAACAGACATGACTTCTTGTAATCTAAAGTTAAAATGAGAAACAAGTTGTATTATAGATAAGTTAGTTTTATTCTCTTTAGAATTGTTGATTAGGTCTCAATTTTTTCCTTTTTTGACATTTGAAAAGAAATAGAACCCTTTACTTTTTTTTCAATAAATTACCATTTTGCTCATCCCTCACTAAAAGAATTTACTGCTCATTCAAGCTCTTCTGCTCCTTGTACAGCTTCTGCTCCTTGGCCAAGAAATCGCATCAGGTGTCGACAAACAAAAACAATATTCGAGACATTTTATTTACTTTTTATCTTAATAAATATTGAAAAGCTTATTTAGGTAAAACTTTATTATTTCGTATTCTTATAGCTTATCATATACTTACTACTTGATGTTCTTAGATCCAGGAATAGCTTAAGGAACACTGATAAAAAGGTTGAGACAGTTGGGAAGGTGATCTTGCTCAAAATCATAGTTCTGAAATCCTAGTATTGTATTTTATGTTAGAAAAAGAAGAACCGTATCTTTAAGCTCAGTAATCTATACTGCTAAATTAATAGAATAATAATTATAAAATAGACCAATCGTTGAATATGTTAAATGTTTAAAGTTCAATGAAGCGCCAAAGTTCTTGAGTAAGTTTCAATGTCTATATAATTGAAGACCTGGAGTGCTTTCCAATTATTCGTTTTTCTTTCTCTCTCTTTCTCTCTCTCTCTCTCTCTCTCTCTCTCTCTCTCTCTCTCTCTCACTCTCTCTCTCTTTGATATATGTCTTTTATCTCCCATCTATTAAAATCTCCCCCCCCCCCAACCTCAAAACTTCTGGGGGGGGGACACATTTCTATTTTTTTTTTAATATTTTAATTTCGAAAACACATATATAAGCCATATAAAGAGCTAAATTTGTGAGTTTTTTTTCGCTGACAATTCCTTTTTTTGTCAAGCCTTAACCTCCCTAATTGAAAGATATGAATTATAATCAAGGAACATAGTTCATCATATTTTACATATTTTTGGATGGAAAACAAACCGAAAAGACATATTATTTGAACTTACATCAAATGTTGGAGGGTATACAATTGAAAAACCTTCGATTATTTTCTATCTTGTTCTATATTTCAGCCTATGCTGACTTTTAAACCTTTCAAAACCCTGAAATATACTAACCTATCGGTTATTTATTTACGAAATCGTGCAAACTGATGATTTTAGAACAATAATTACCTTTCTATATATAACTTAACACTCACTGGAATTGCCACTTATCACTCACGGAGAAAGGATTCAAAACAATACTTCTTACATCACATAGTCTAATTGCGTCAAACGAGGCATCTTCAATGCAGATTATTTAATTGTTACGCTCCATTTTGTTTTGGACATAGGAAACCGTCGATGGGAGTGAGAATTTCTGTGAAACTATCAAAGATTGATCAACTCTGTGATTTCACAGTTCTTGTGTAATCAGAAAGAAAAAAGAAGAAAAATTGATAAAAGATGTTTGGAAATATTCCCCAAAATCAGAGCTATTACAACTTAAATGCCGCGAGGGGATGTGGGAATCAGGTTTTAAGAATATCCTGGATGTATCATTTTTATATTATGTCTCAGAACATGAGAGACTAGTATTTTAAAAGTACTTAGTATTTTAGTATTACACATAACTTAGTGTAAGCTTGTACTGTTGCCTTTTTTTTGTGTAATGGCCATAAGTTTTACATAAAAAGTCATTGCAACAGACATGACTTCTTGTAATCTAAAGTTAAAATAAAAATCAAGGGTTCTTAACAGTAAGTTAGTTTTATTCTCTGTAAAATTGTTGTTTATGCCTCTTTTTTCTCCCTTTTTGATGTTTTAAAAGAAATAGAACTCTTTACTTTTTTTTCAATAAATTACCTTTTTGCTCATCCCTCACTAAAAGAATTTACTGCTAATCAAAGCTATTCTGCTCCTTGTACAGATTCTGCTCCTTTGACAAAAAATCTCATCATGGGTCGACAAACAAAAACAATATTCGAGACATTTTATTTACTTTTTATCTTAATAAATATTGAAAAGCTTATTTAAGTAAAACTTTATTATTTCGTATTCTTATAGCTTATCATATACTTACTACTTGATGTTCCTAGATCCAGGAATAACTTAATGAACCCTGATAAACAGTTTGAGACAGTTGGGAATGTTATCTTTCTAAAAATCATAGCTCTTTACTAATTGTTTTGTTTTTTATGTTAAAAAAATAAGAACTTTATCTTTAATATAAGTAATATATACGTATATATAAATAGATTAATAATTATAAAATATAAAACTATGTTACTATTTTAAATGTTTAAAAAACGTTTCGTATATTATAATTTTTTTCTCAAATCAATAAAAATCAATAAATAAAAATAAATTCTAACAAACACTTAATATTTAAATAATGAGCAAAGATGTGAAATATCATATTTGGGACTATGAAGGGACTTGGTAACATTGTCATAAGTCATCAGCTAGTAATGACACACGTTTGAAGCTGATTGACTAAGTTGAAGGGTTGGACTCGCAATGAATTCTGTTAGGAGGTGGAGGTTTAATTATTTCAATTTTATCATTATTGTATATTGGATTACACCTCTTTGTAGTTGAACTTTGTTCCACCAACACCTGCATATCCCAATACATGATGAAGAGGTTGAATTTTAATTGAACGGTTGATAATAAGGTTGTCCGGGGTCACAAGTGTGCCACAGGTCCCTGTCTTTTTTACAATGTCCCGCTAAAGGCTGTGCTGATACTCTTCGTTGGGGGGGGGGGATCGAAAAAAATTACCTGATTTATGCCGAAGGGTCTGCAGAAATCCAAAATTTCGGGCAATTTTGAAAAATTTATGCCGAGATTTTCGCCTTCGGCGAAAGCTTTATCTCAGCCGTTCCTGAGATAACGCTTATGCAATATTCTCTAACCTTCATGAGCACGAGTGTTTTGTTTTCGTTTGGCCCCCTCCTGACCATTTTATGGATAGTTTCAAACGAATACCAGTAAGAATTTTTTGAAATATTGAAGTTAAAGCATTTTCACATTTATCTTATATGCTGGCTGTTTCGCTGAATTTTCTATATAAATTCACTTACAAATACCTGAGAGACTCTCAAAAGATTGATTCAGTTGGAAAGGTTATCTTGCTGGTCGAAGAATCCAAATCCTGGGATTAGGACTCATTACAGCATTGCATTTGTGCGGCTATTGGTCTGTACTACTAAAATCATAGAAGTGTAATTATAAAACAATCCAATATTTCAAATATCTAGTATATATATATATATATATATATATATATATATATATATATATATATATATATATATATATATATATATATATATATATATATATATATATATATATATATATATATATATATTATGTTTAAGAGGTAATTACTTGGCAAAAAAAAAAAAAAAAAAAAAAAAATGTCGTACTAATACAGCAATTGAGACAAATGTGCACTTGAACGAGGCTTTTACCTTACCCATCTATCCAACTACCTAGGACCAAACAGTATACCCGAACCGTTAACAAAATAGAAAAGTCCATATATATATATATATATATATATATATATATATATATATATATATATATATATATATATATATATATATATATATATATATATATATATATATATATATATATATATATATATATATATATATATATATATATATATATATATATATATATATATATATATATATATAAACAAATATTATTCATACAGAAAAATGAATTGTCAAAGCTATATTTTCAGTTCCAAATCTTTTGTCTCTATTAAAGAGACAATGACCCCCCTCCCCCTAAAAGTAAAACTGGTGGGGTCGTAATAAGTAAAGAACGGCATATAAACACATTGTTGATGAGTTTTTTTTTTAATTTTTAATATATAACTGTAATATATATGTAAGTT
>NW_028300371.1:16488-55696 GCF_049724085.1 Artemia sp. Qi Xiang Cuo
AGTCTTAAGAGAAGGACAGTGCGGTTTTAGAAGAGGTAGAGGATGTGTTGACCAAATTTTCGCTCTTACGCTAATAATCGAGAAGTGCCTGAGTTTTCAAACACCTTTGGTCCTCAGTTTTATAGATTATGAGCAAGCATTCGATTCTGTTGATAGAAGAGCTTTAGTAAAGGTTTTATCCTTGTATGGTATACCAGACAAATACATTGAAGTAATCGGTGCCATGGACAAGAATAACATTGTTGCGGTTAAAGTAGGAAGAGAGGTTAGCAGCTGGTTTTATATTAAATCTGGACTTAAGCAGGGTTGTGTTCTATCTCCCTTTATATGGGTTATTTTGATGGACTTTGTCTTAAGGAGCACAGAATAGGCAATAGGAGTCCACGGACTCAAATTGGGAGGAAAATGTCTCCTGGACTTAGATTATGCTGATGATTTAAGCATCCTAGATGGAAGTGTGAGCAAAATGAATGAAGTTTTAGAGGTTTTGCGAGTACAAGGTGCTAGAATAGGTTTGAAAATTAACGTTAAGAAGACTAAGTCACTAAGGCTAGGAATAAGTGAAGATGAAAAGATGTCATTGGGTAAGGAAAAGATTGATCAGTTGGGCAGCTTCACTTACCTCGGAAGTATTATTAGTAATGATGGTGGGAGCAGTGAAGATGTTAAGAGTAGAATAGCCAAGGCTCAGGGTGTTTTTTCACGCTTAAAAAAAGTTGGGAATAATAGGAAGATAAGTCTGCAAACCAAGATTAGAATATTCAGCTACAGTGATGACAGTGGTCAAATATGGCTCTGAAGCATGGCCGCTCCGAAAAGCGGATGAAGATTTGCTAGATATTTTCCATAGAAATTGCTTAAAGATTGTTCTGGGTACCCGGCTGACTGACCGTATGTCAAACACTAGGCTATACGAAAAATGTGGCTCAATACCCCTCTCTAGGGCTATAATGAAAGAAACTGAGGTGGATAGGGCACGTTGTGTGGATGAAGGATGACAGATTGCCGAAGATTGTTCTTTTTGGCCAACCGTCTAGGGCTAAACGGAAAGCATGTCGTCCCTGTCTGGGGTGGGAGGACGTTATAAAAAAAGATTTAAAGGAAATGGGAACTTTGTGGGCGGGTGTAAAAAGGGAGGCTTTGAATAGATTGGGTTGGAGGAGAAGCGTGCGTAGCTGTGTTGGCCTCAGGCGGCTTGATGCTGCGGTAAGTTGTTAGTAGTAGTTAGTAGTATTAGACTGTGCGTAGAAATTGCTTGTGAGCAGTTGTGCTTCTTTTAAGGTCTTCGAGACATCCATCATCATGCTGATAGCAATGCTAAAAAAAATTGTTCCTCTAAACGAATTTCTAAATATGTAAAAGATTATTAACGTGAAAAAATAAAAATGAAACATTTCAGTTTACCAAAAAATTTTATAGGCTAAAAATGAAATCTGAACGTCAATTAAGTTTAAACCTAAGTTTGTTCAGAAAACACGGTGAAAGGGGGAAAAGGGGGCACTTTTCCCTGTAGATCCTCATTTTTAGAACTACATAATTATTTTCTGCTGTCTACAATTTTATTGGTACAATGGAATTCCTAATTTTTGTAATGTTGCTGTTAAATTAGTTTTCAAAGTGAAATTATGATACAAGTTTGATGTAAGTTTAACTAGAGGACAGGGGTAGAAAAGGAAATTATTCGTTAAAACTTATCAAAAATTTTATTCGGTATGACTTTCAAGTCTTAAAGCTTAGAAAGATTTTTTATATTATTATTCCAAATCTATTTCTTCTATGATGTGAAACTAAGTTCAAGTTGTGTTCTTTTATTTTTGTTTCATTCGAAGGCGGTTGGCAGTGTAGGTCCCAAACAGGTAACAGTTATAAAATGTTGACCTTTCATTTGTAATTACTATGATGTCTAATTATTGAATCTTTTTCATCTTATTTAAGTTTAATAAAATAATTTTTTACTATAGGGATAATTCATTCAGCTTTGTGCAGTTCTGATGGTGTGAATCAACATAAACTCTTTGGCCCAAAACCAATCATGAACACGAAGAAGCTGATAGAGAAGGCCATTGATTCATTTGAATTGGATTCTAAAGCAAAAAACTTGGACAATCATAAGATATATTTGAATAGTTTCTTGTGTAGTAAAAAATCCAGAATATTGGAAAGAAGTAAAGAAACATATACAGGGACAAAGCAACATATTTGTGATATATGTGACAAGAGCTTTTCTCGTGTGGACCATTTGAAAAGGCATCAAACAGTGCACATTGGGGAGAAACCGTTTAAATGTAAGGTCTGTGATAAAACTATTTCTCGGTCCAGCAATTTGATTAAGCACCAAAGAGTGCACGCTAGGGACAAACCGTTTAAATGTGAGGTCTGTGAGAAAACTTTTTGTCAGTCAAGCAGTTTGATTAATCACCAAAGAGTGCACACTGGGGAGAAACCGTTTAAATGTGAGGTCTGTGATAAATCTTTTTTTCAGTCAAGCAGTTTGATTACTAACCAAAGTGTGCACACTGGGGAGAAACCGTTTAATTGTGATGTCTGTGATAAAACTTTTTGTCAGTCATGCAGTTTGATTAAGCACCAAAGAGTGCACTCTGGGGAGAAACCGTTTAAATGTGAAGTCTGAGAGAAAACTTATTCTCAGTCAAGCAGTTTGATAACTCACCAAAGAGTGCACACTGGGGAGAAACCATTTAAATGTGTGGTCTGTGCGAAATAATTGTCTGGGTCAAGAAATATGAACGTTCATAAAAGTGTACACACAGGAGATAATCACTTTAAGTGTGAGGTATGTGAAAAATCTTTTTCTCAGTCAGTCAGTTTGATTAAGCACCAAAGAGTGCACACTGGGGAGAAACCGTTGAAGTGTGATATATGCAAGATAGAATATTCTTCTAAATTAAATCTTAATAATCATATAACAACCCATTCTTAGAAAAAGTGTTAGTTCATATTGTACAATTGAAGTTTCTGTGGCCTTGCTGAACTCTATTATACCTCTGCTTTTTCTTTTTTTATGCTCTTCTTTTATATTTCTATCAGTTCATTAATTAATTCATTTGTTCTTGGAATGCTTTTGTTTATTTCTTCAATGATTTCTCTTTTGCTTATTGTTTTAACTTGTTCGTTCCCTAATTCCATGACTTCCCTCCCCCCTCCTTCCCAAAAAAACAAAAAACACAACGAAATACCGTATGTGTATGCCTTTTGAGTAAACACCAAAATGGACTTTGTAGGCTAAAGTCCATTTTATTCTTCTTATAATATTTTGCAGTATTTTTGCTACCCTTTTGATTCATTGATTCGTGGAATATTTTTGTTAATTTCTTCAATGAGTTTTATTTTCCCATTTGTTTTAACTTGTTCCTTCTTTTGGCTACGTCTTCTCCCCCCCCTCCCCCCACCAAGTAACTTGATGTGTATGCCTGGTTGAGTTAACACCCCTGCAAAGTCTGTTTTGTTATTATTTTAATTCATTAATTTTAAAAAACATGTTTGTAAACAATATTTTACCTCAGGGGGGGGGGATGTCTGCTCATTAATTTAGTTATCCAATTTTGTTACGTTATTTTAAGTGATTATAAATTATTCTTGACACCAATTCAGATTATAAAAAAACGATGAATGTTGGTTTATCCATACAATCAGGTTCAAAAGGACCTAAACCTTTACTGTCTAACGTAAGAACTTAGGAAACAAATTTTGTTCTGTTTTGGTTTTTTGACAACAAATGGATGTATGAAGAAATATTTGGGTGTTTTTCGATCAGCTTAAAACTGGTTTATTGAATGGGCCAGGGGGCATTGTGGCACTACCTGGTTAAAATCCATACTCTAGTTCAAGTAGTCCTAATTTACAAAAAAAAAAACTAAGCTCCTAGTTTTGTTTGGGTTTGTACTTGTTCTTGTTGAAATTTGTACATGAAAATGAAATCAGAAAATGATCAATCTAAGTGTTTTGGGCCACGTGTGTTATTTATTTAATTTTTGTTGTTGTTGTTCTATTTTGTTTAGACTAGCGCACTTTGTATAGAAGTTGTTGTAGAAACTTCGATATGAGTCATTCGACCGGAAATTGAAAGACTTAACGCCCTTTCTGATAGTCAAAAGCAATTGGAGAGTAACCACCCCCAGCTCGTACACCCGTCATTTCCCCAAACATATTTAGTAAAATTTTTGGAACAGCCATTTTGTTTAGCGTAGTTGAAATGTCCATTAATTATGCATTTGAGGATGACAAAACCCAAGAGCCCTCAGGACAAGGGTTATAAATTATATTAGTTGTCCGTTATTAACATACAAGGTTTTATGGAAGGGGTGGTTGTATAAGCTATGAGGGGGGTTCATTGGGAATCAGAAGTGGTACTGGCCTTTTTAAGCGTCTAAAGTTATCAAAGGGCAAACCGCCCCCCACCCCACCCCCACATCCTCTTCTCCCCAAATGCATCCGGATAGAAATTTGAGATAGCCATGGTGTTCAAAATAGTCTGAAAATGATATAACAAGGTCTTTGGGGTTGAAATTACCCCTCAGAATTTGTGGGCAAATGTTGTAAGTAATGCCCTAGGGGCATATTAGGTTTTTATGGAAAGGGTATTCGTGTTAACTTGAGAGGAGGCTCATTTACCCGGAAATTGAAATTTCTAGTTCCCTTTTGAATAAGTTCCCTTTTGTTCCCTTCAAAATTGATTTAGGGAAACTAGCCTTCTTTTCCCGAAACGTATCTGATCTAAATTTTGTGATAGCAATTTTGTTCAAAAAAGTCCAAAGAACATATGGCATTGACTCTAGGGTTGACACAACCAACCATAGCCCTTTTGCAAGGTTTTGTAACATATGCCCTGGCAGTAGATTGATTTGTTAAAGAATGGTCGGTCCTATAACTTTGGATGGGGCTCATTTGATTGAAAATTGGAAGTTATAGTGTCCTTCTTAAGAAACAAAAGTGATTTTAGGGCTCCACCACCCACGGCTATTTTTTCCAAAAGCACACATCCAATCAAAATTTTGAGGCACGTATTTTCTTCAGCAATATTGAAAGGTCCAATAGATATAACTTCGTATTTGTCAACCTCCCCCCCCCCGCCACAGCCCTTTGGGGCAAGGGTTGTAAGTTAGGCAATTGGTTCATTGTTTGCATATAATATATGATATTAAGAAAGGTAAACATGTTTGAGCTTTACTTTCCAAAAAGACAAAGTGCATTCAGGTGAGCTTTTCAAAAATAGTTGAGGGGAGTAGTGAACTAAATCAAAACACGTTATATGAATACGGGTTGTCAAAAAGGCGTAACTCGGGAATGACTGAGTATGTTAATTTGGAACTTACAGGCAATGATCAATTGACCAAAAGGACAAGATTTGCGCACTACTAATATTAATACAGCTACTACTACTACCACACCACTGCATTTACAATATTCAGGGGAAATTTGAACTAATTCAATAGACACTATGTGCATTCACACAGTAAAAAAATGTACATCAGGATTGGATTTGAGTATTAAGTTTGTACTTTCAGTAGATGCTTAGAGGGGAAGATCAATTGACCAGAGGTAATAGGTGTATGCTACTCCTAATATTACTACAACTGCTACATTTTCTACTACTACTTCTATAACAACTTCTTATTAGCCCAAGAGCATTCAAGTAAAAATTTCAACAAGCATTTAAATGCACAGGTTATCCAAAGGAGATATCAGCATTGGCTGATTGTATTAATTTGAAACTTCCAGAACTTGATGAGAGTTATGATCAAACTGACCAAAAAGCAATACATTAATGCTACTGCTGCTACTAGTACTATTGCTAATGCAATTAATACTAATAATGTGACTACTTTTACAGCTATGACTAAGGTTATGAAGGTGAAATTTTTAGGGGGACGGTGAACTGAATCACAACACGCCGTTTGTATGCAAATTGTCGAAATGGTGTATCAGTAATATCTTTGGAAAGGCTTGATGTGTAAAGTTGAAACATACAGGACCTGTTTTAAGGAATGTTGAACTTTCCAAAAGACAATATTTGCATCCTATTGCTAATTCATACTGCTATTACTATTATTACTACTTCAGCTATTACTACTGCCCCTAAAGCTAAGACTAATACTATTATTTCTACTGCTGCTGCTATTATTGCACCTAAAGCTAAGGGTATTAATGCGAAAAACTTGTTTAATATTGAAACTGTATTGAACTAAATCGGAACATACTATGGCCACACAGGTTGTCAAGAGGGCGTATCAGCAATGCTAAAAGAACGGCTAATGGTATTAAGACTAAAGTTTTATCGTTTGTTGAAGGGGATGCTGATGAAAATAATGGTGTTGTGCGCATAATGCTAATGATTATATTTTAATTCATATATGGTGGTCTATATTTGATGGGAGTAGATATAATACATTTGGTTTTTGTATATATTTAAAATTTTCTGTTTTTTTTTCCTTATAGATTCTATCTTTTATTAGTCACTTAATTTTGGTATATTTTTTTATTTGCTGTTATTTTCGTTTTAATCTGAACTGAAGAACCCTTCGTTAATATAACGTGGCTGCTGCGTGCACACTTCGTATGACGGAAAAATCAAATTGTTCAGGAGACAATAACAATTTGTTGGTACGATTTTTAAGATAAAAATACCAATAAAATCCACAAGACTCAGAAAAAAATGATTTATATTTAGATGTTAATTTTAATTACCATAATCAATTTGGAGTGGTATAAATAGCTCATACGAGCTGTGCGTGGCTCCTATTTGCTTTGTAAAAGGTGTGATAACTGACTTCCTTCAAAAATGTCAAATGCACTTTATATAAAATATGCACTTTACTGAAAAAAATTGAAATGTTTTTTACTTTTATAACTTTAATAAATCAAACTATTTTAATATTTTGATTACTAAATATCAGTATATGTATATTAAACTGACGATCCACATTCATTTGTATTTTTTCAGTAAAGTGCAAATTTTGTTCTGGTCTGGGAAGGCATAGGGGTTTTCCGCCCAACTTATGCTAATTTCTGCTCGTTTTGAGTTTGGCTCGGTTATTTATTGTAATTTCTGTTCGTTTTTGGTTTCATTTATTTATCAATGCTTGTTTTGTAGTAGTTTCGAGCTTGGTAGATTATTTGATTTGATTTTTGCTGATTTTTTGTTTAATAGAGTTCTTTACTTTTCTTTGAAAAACCTATTTTGTGTAAAATTTTTTTTAAATTAATTTATGTTCGTTTTATATTGACATAGTCTTTTCAGGGAAAAAAAATAATATTTTAAATCTTTTCGTTTTTTAAGACTTTATAGTTTGGCCTGCTATTTGTATGCTGTGGAAAAATTTTGACAATTCTTAACAACATACACCCTTTGAAATATCTGGACTGTGTGAGCCTGTTTTGAAGTTTTTACGACAACGCCTTCTATTAAAAACCTTATATGGCCCCAGGGCATAACTTAAAACCCTTGCCTCGTGGGTTGTGGTGGAGTGTCCTCCTCAAAAAGATATTTTTAAACTGGAACTCAGCTACGCTAACAAAATGCCTGTCTCAAAATTTTGATGGGAGGTGTTTGGTGGAATAATGCGCGTGGGGGTGGTGGCTAATTGACCTCCAATCACCTTCGACTATTAAAAAGAGGACTAGGCCTGTGAATTTTCAATCGAATGAGCCTATTTTGAAGTTTCTACGACAACGCCTTCTATAAAAAACCTTATATGCCCCCAGGGCATAACTTAAAACCCTTGCCCCGAGGGTTGTGGGGGAGTGTCCTCCTCAAAAAGATATTTTCTATCTGGAAATCAGGTACGCTGACAAAATGCCTATCTCAAAATTTTTATTGGATGTGTTTGGGGGAATGATGGGCGTAGGGGGGGGGGGCTAGTTTCCCTCCAATGACTTTTGACTATTAGAAAGGGCACTAGCCCTTTGAATTTCCAATCGAATGAGTCTGTTTTGAAGTTTCTACGACAACGCCTTCTATAAAAGCCTTATATGCCCCCAGGGCATAACTTAAAACCCTTGCTCTGAGGATTGTGGGGGAGTATCCTCCACAAAAACATTTTCTATCTGGAAATCAAATACGTTGAACAAAATCTAGGCTATCTCACAATTTTGATTGGATGTGTTTGGCGGATAGATGGGTGGGGGGGGGGGGCTTGTTCCCTCCAATCACTTTTGACTATTAAAAAGGCACTAGCCCTTTGAATTTACAATCGAATGAGCCTGTTTTGAAGTTTCTACGACAACGCCTTCAATAAAAACCTTATATGCCCCCATGGCATAACTTAAAACCCTTGCCCTGAGGGTTGTGGGGGAGGGTCCTCCTCAAAAACACAATTTTCATGTGAAAATCAACTACGCTGAACAAAATGGCTATCTCAAAATTTCGATTGGATGTGTTTGGGGGAATGATTGGCGTGAGGGGGGGGGCTATTTGCCCTCCAATCACTTTCGACTATTAAAAAGGGGACTAGAACTCTCGATTTCCAATCGAAAGAACCTCTTTTGAAGTGTCTATCATGACCTCTTCTTCATGAAGTGCCCTGCTTTAAAGAAAAAAATAATAAACTGTACATTGTGTCAATATTGATCTTATATGCCCTCAGGGCATAACTTAAAACCCTTGCCCCGAGGGTTGTGGGGGAGTGTCCTCCTCAAAGAGATATTTTCTATCTGGAAATGAATTATGCTGAACAAAATGGCTATCTCAAAATTTTGATTGGATGTGTTTGTGGGAATGATGGGCTTGGGGGGGCTAGTTGCCTTCCAATCATTTTCGACTATTAAAAAGGGCACTAGCCACTCCAATTTTCAATCGAATGAGCCCTTTTCGAAGTTTCTAAGACGACTGCTTCGATACAAAGTGCCCGGATATGGAGAAAAAAACAACACATTGTGCCCACATCGTTCTCTACTTAGGCAGCGCTGGCGCGCTGCCTATGATGTGCTCAGAATACTCCTCTTCGGCAAAATTCTTCAATTTAAATGCTATGCATCTGTCACACTGGTCCTTCTTTGGCTTGAAAATCCCAATGTCTTTCTCTTTCAATAGTTGTTTAAAAAAGTCATAGCTAACAATGTAAGCCTTGTCTTTTCCCATTTTTTCCCTCTTTAACAGTTCCAAAAGGATACTCAAAGTACTTTTTCTTGTCCCAGGCTCTACAGTAGTGGGATCGGAGCTATGGAAGATCATCCAAAAACTTCTCTGCACTTTGATTTCTTTCTGCAAGGCTAAGTGATTTCTTAGTATCCAATCGAATTGAGGTTTCTGGGTGATTTGGATCTTGTGATGGATGGATACCATCCTTTGCTGCCTGTTCAGACCAGTTCTTCACTTGCCATTCGCCAATGCCAAACGTACTGAAAACATTTGTTTGCAAACTCTTAGCATCCCTTCTGATGTTCTCAAATTGTATTTCATGGTTCGTTTTCTTCTAGAAGGGCCAAGATTAGCCCCCCCTGAAGTTCTCACAGTCGTCGTAAGTGACAAGTGTTGCTATGTAGACCTTTTGTTCCCAGGACATTTTTTTTTCCAAAAGCTACCTAACAAACTCTGCCTATCACTCTCAGGACTGATTGAACACTCAAAAACTCTGACCTTCTTAGCATCGACATTACAATGTATTCATTGAGGGTCAATTTTCTGTTCAGGCTTTAAATCTTAAGTAGCTTTCCACTAACTATATTTCCTGTTCTCCACTTTTCTTCCTTCGTATTTCTTCCCTTGGCATCTAGCATAATAATTATTCAATCGGTTTTCCCCTGGCTTTGATCTGTCATTGTTCCTGCTCTTTTTATTCGGGTAACATGCGCCTTGTAAGTTCTTCCACTATCGGGGTTCACCATTTTAAAAGTATAATCGTTATCGTACTTTTTGACTATTTTGTACGGTCCAGAATATTTTCTGGAAAGTTTTTTGCCTTCCGTCTTTGCCTCGTTCTTTAGGTAGACGCAATCTCCTATCTTGAAATCTATGTTCCCCCTTACTTTGATTTGGTTTCTTAATTCGCGGTTTATTTAAAATTTTTCCAGCTCTTGCCTAACTATTTTATGGGTTTTCTTCATCCTATTTGTGGATTCGTGTTTGTAATCCTCCGAGCTATAGTAGTAATGCCGGGACTCATTAATCTCATCATACGGGATTTTAAATTCTCGAACAAAAAGTAAATAAAAAGGGCTGTCGTTGGTTGTTTCTGAATAAGCAGTATTGATTACATTAGTTAAATAAGGTAAGAATTGATCCCAGTCGTTCCTGCTCTCTTTTGTGTAAATGCTTAATATGTTCGAAAATGTGTTATGCCTATTTTCTATTTTACCATTGGCTTGTAGGTGATATGGGGAAGTCGCTAGATTCTCTATGTCAAGAAAACTCATTTTGTCTTTAGTTACTTTTTAAACAAAATTGCTTCCGTTGTCACTTAAAACCTTATTTGGAATGCCAAATTTAAAAAATAATTTCGCTAACGCTTTACTTGTGACGTAAGCACCTTAATTCTGTAATGCGTTTGCAAAAGTAAATCCAGAGAAGGTATCTATAACTGAAATAATACAAGTATGGCCCCTTTTGGAAACTGGTAATCCTACACTGGTTCCATATAAATCAAATGAGACAATATCGAAGGGGAATCTCGCTACCGGGACTTTTCCCATTGGAGGATTAGGATAAGCTTGGGGTTTTTTTCTGAAGTTACACGCTTCGCATGTACTTACAAATTCCTTAAGTTTTGTTATTCCCGAGGGCACGTAAAAATATTGTTTTAATTTATGGAAAGTTTTCGTTACTCCTAAATGTCCACCCATACCTAAATGAAAATATTCGAATGCAGGTGTTATTAGGTTTTGGGGTAATACAGGTATTATTGAGGTTTGGTTTAGGGAAAATTTGTTCTGCCGAACAAATGGTTGCCATAATTTTGCGTTTTACTGACGGTGATCCTTGGTGTGCGATTGGGGACATAACGGCACTCTTTCGCGATATGCCCAACACGATTGCAAATATAGCATCTTATTATTGTTGGGTTATTTTCATAACTAATTTGTTTGATGGACTGAAAACGTACTGTTTTCTGCCTAGCGGGTTCTTGCGTTCTATTTCTTTGTGGCACTGGGGAGTTATCCCTTGAAAAGAAATTGGGAGACGCCTGATCGCCCTTGAAGTTCAGGCTTGCGTTTGATTCCCCTAGGCTATTTATTTTTGTTTTACTGTGATTTGCCACCATCGTATTGACTTCGATCAATCGCCCTACCTCCTGAACTGCAAGATCTAACGTCTGAATATTTTTGGATATTACCATTCTATATAGTTTTGGGGGTAGCCCTTGCAAAAAGTTATTTAGTATGACTTTCATACAGTTCTCCTGAATCTACTTTGTATTTCTACTGAAATCCATATTCTATCAAATTATTCTCTTACGTTTTGTAAATGGTCAAAGTATACTATTCTGTGTTTTAATCTATTTGTGGAACTGTTATCAATAAATTTCTCTTTAACTGCCAAGAACAATTTTTCCACCGTATTTATTGGCAAGCTGGCGTCATCACCTATAGTATCTTCAATTTGCTTTAGGAAGGTTAAGGCCTGCCCTTTTAATCTTAATAGGAGCATGCCGACTAACGTTTCTAGCTCTGTTTTTTTTTAATTCTACAAACTGGGCCAATTGGATATTAAATTCGTCGATATCTGTTTGTCCATGGTATTGTGGATTAGATTTTGCCATTTCTACATTTTTGGCGACCAACTTTTGCGCCATTAATAGTTCGCTTAATTCTTTTGACATTTTTGCGTTTGGATTAACTAAAATAATTTTTTTTTTTCACTTAACCTATTTTGGGGGAGGCTATTATCTCCTATGAGATATTTTAAAGGGTTTTCCAGTAATAGCTTAGTGATTATAGGCCTAATCCCTTTTTTTCTGTAAGTCTGTATCTCTCCAATGATATAAATTTAAATTACGAAGTTTGTAGCATAACTAGTTCGCATGTTTTCCTCCAAGTTTACGACCGCGCCAGTTCTGCAGGGTGAATTTTTCTTGTTCTGCCGGGTGAATTTTTCTTGTTCTGTCGGGTGAATTTTTCTTAGGCTAAGTGATAAACTAAGTAAGCTATAAAAATAATGAGAAAATCAAAAGGTTCCGCCGAGGAAGTTTACGATCGCATCATCTGAGCCTTTCTAGCTTGTCTCGTGCCGTTGAGGGCTACAACAACTGCTATGGTTCTCCTCCAAATTTATGACCGCGCCACTCTCAATCTTAGAGAGAAAATAACATGTGTAACTATTGTTGTGAAGTGTTATTTTATGGTATTTGGGGGTTGTAATCGTAGATGCCTTTATTCTCCCTTTATAGTGGAGATAAACTCTGGCCGTATGGTAATTAAATTTTGGTAGCGTGCCTTAGGCTATGACCGAACTACTGCGGCGTACCGACTGGGTATGTTCGAGGGCTAAAGGTAAATTGTAGATAGGTTGTCTAAAATACAATACTTTTATTCATTTGATATATAATAATAATCAAATATATACTCCCTACTGGGACTGGATGTCCCAGGTAAACCACAAGTCTCAAAGACTTCAATGATATATAATAAGATACAGACACTTACAATGATCCGACAAGATCCCAAGGTATTTCTAATGAGAAAACAAACGGGCAGAGGTTCACCCTGCAAGTCAAAAAGTCTGCCTTCGGTCCCAAAAATCAGGGTATATATATGGAAAACTAACCACGTCCTTCCAGTACATTGACGCATTTAGCCAGGAAATTGGTTATTGAGCAAGTTCCCTCCAAGCCCACACATTCCACGATTAGTATCTTTATCTTAAAAAGTGGTATTTTGAAACTTTGTTTTTGCCTCTTAATATATTTTTACTCAATTAATAATTAACTAAATTAGAAAGCTTTACCACAATACTCCCCATTTAAAGAAGAATTGTCCCAATTGTCAATATTTTACTTTTAAAACAACTTAATTTTGTTTACAGTTATTATGCTGCCATCTTTGGGTCATTATGTGCATCTACTCTCAATGGGTTTCCTTAGGGTTATGTTTCTGGTCCAATATTGGCCATGTTCCTTTTTTTGTCTAAGGATTTCAATTTGAAAATCATCCTTGTTTCTCTTTTTCTCTGTCTCTAGGACTGACAATTACTCTTTTACCCTCTTCATATGCAGCTTCTGTTTTAACTTGACCCCAAGCGGCTTAAACATAATATTAATGGTTTTGCTACAATTAGATTTCAAGTTATATTAGACAAGTTTATGAATTATTTGAGTTTAAATTTAATTCCCCTAAATAATTTAATTTATCTTTGTGATGTGGTTGATATACCGTTTATTTTTCGTTTTAGAAATGCCTTGGTAAATTACACATAACATTTTGATCTTTAAATTTTCACATATTTTTCAAGCACAATGCATTTTCACATATTTCAATAACATAAGCCATTGGGCTATGTAGCACATTTTCTAGGCCTGAGTTAAGTTCTGATTTTATATCACTTTCTGACGAACTTGTAGTAAAGTCTGTATTACTGCTATAGTTTCCAAAATATCAGTTGATCGAGTATGAGATGATAGTATCAGGATATATTTGAAGTGTCTTCAAAATTTGTTACTTTCCAAAAATGTGTCAAAATATAATTGAAGGAAAAATGGATCCGAAAAGATGCTACGAAAAATTTGATTTCCAAAAAAAAATAGCTAATGCTGTATCTAAAATAAATATCCACATTAGTATACATATAAAGCATATATTTTTACATATATAGTAGAATGAAACACTCAATTTTCGTATATATCAATGCATTCGAAAATTAATTACTTTTAATCAGTCTTATTTCAGAGTTCAGAGCAATTACTTTTTATTCAGTCTTATTTCAGAGTTCAGAGCAAACATCTAAAATCTAAAATCGGATAACTTATGAACATTATTAAATCAGTGAATTTCGTAACAACAATTGGTTTGGGATTATAGTGACGTATAATCCTGTCCTATGTTTATCAATTAATTTGTTGGTGATAGAGTTTTGACGAGAAGTGGATATTTTTCTTGAAGCTTTTGGTGAATTTGATGATTGGATAATTACTGATTAGATATTTACTTTTCGTGAACTGGGATGTCAGAAAACGGTGGTAAAGATTAGCAGGCTCCATGGTCACTGGGTCAGCTTTCCATAGAGTTGATAGCCACTGCAGCCGTGGGCCTCCCCACGTAAAGATAAATCTATTTCCTGCCCTTTTTCCTTTTTTTCCTGCCTTTTCTTCGAAGCCGTGATGCCTTTGTTTCAGGATGATGACCTTGCCCTGGCAAGCTTTGCGAGATATCCTTTATGGCCAGTCAGAATTCTCCGTTCTGTCGCAGATAAATCTGGTCGATTTAAGTACCAAGTATTTTGTTACGGATCGCATGAAGTTGAAATGGTTTTGGAACAAAATTAAAAAAAATTCGAATCAAACAAAACCGAAGCTATGAAAAAAGTTGGAAAGGGAGTTAAAGGCGCTTTTGAGAAACTCGCTCTCAGCCCGCTTGTTTATAAAAATTTGGTTACAAGTTCAGATACTACGGGACTTATTGAGCGAACTCTTAAAGATGTTGCAGTAACAAAAGAAAATATGAAACAGGCTATAGCGCAAAAAGTTAACGAAGCACTGAAAATTCATCCCTCGACCACACCATCCACTGCTGAAATTGAAAAGATAATTGGCGTAGTTCACGATGCGATAATACTGGAATATACTCCGAGATTTGACAGGATTGAAAAAGACCTGAAAATATGTCAAAATCAACTGGAATTACTTGAAAATCGAGTTGCTAGAGTTGAAGCCAAGATCGATGAAGCTGACCAAGAGTTGAGACTGAATACACTAATGTTTAACGGTGTCAAGCAACCCCCCGGTGTTGAAGTAAAAGATGCAACAATGAATATTATACGCAATAAGATGGCGTTCTCAGGTCTTGCTGATAGTGATGTTATATCTGTGCATAGGTTTCGGTTGAACTCTGTTGATAGCCGCTCTGATAAAATTGCTCCTGTTTTAGTGAAGTTTAAAGACCGCCACACAGCTATGAAAGTTTTTGCTTGCAAAAAAAACCTTGTGGACACAAAGATTTTTGTGGCTGAGAACTTAACAAAGAAAAAAAGAGAATTGTTGAATGCTGCAAGGGAAAAATAAGGCAATAAGTTCGTGTGGTCAAACCAAGGTCGGATGTACGTCCCTCTGGAGAATGCAACTTCTGCTCGTAGACTTTGGTCTCTGAATGACATATTCGATCGTGATTGAGTGTCCTGTTTTTTTTTTGTATTTAAATTTTGAGTCTTTCTATGTGTTTATCTATTCTTATTATTATTCAATTATTCCTATTTCCTTTCTTTCCAGTTTATGTATGGGTTTTATCTCTAATGAATAAAACGAGATCATGGCTTTTTATTTTATTTTCTTATTATGGTTAGTTTAATCCCAATACCTCAGTTAGAGTTGCTTGAAAAAAATTTGCTCTTAGTTGATTATGTTTTATAACATCAGATATGCCTCCATTTTCAAGATAGAGTTGATGAATGCCCCGAGCCACTCCGTCCTAGCCGCTACGTTCGTTTTGAAGAGTTTGGTCAAATTAAAAAAGAGTTGTATACTTTGTGTGTTGCTCAGTGGAATTGCCACATAACGTCGGCTTTTGAAGAAATTTTTCAGTTTTTAAGTAATATTGATAGTATGAGTGATATTTTGGGAATTTGTGAATCATTCTTGAGTTTGTATAGTCTTCTCTCTTCCTACGCTTTTCCAGGTTACCAACTGATATCGAAGTCGCCGGCATTCAATGGGGCGTGGGGGACTTGCATTTTTGGTGAGAGAGGGATTGAATTTGGAGGAAAGGGAGGGCCTTTATTTATGGAATGAAGGTAAGATTGAAATTTTTTCTATTGAGATTGAAATAAATAATGGTAAAAATTGAATTGTTTGCCTGGTTTATAGACCCACCTGGTGCTCGATCCGGAGGAATTTATTCAGGAGTTTGATATGTTTTTAAGCAGGGCCCAGTCTAATCGATCAGAGTGTGTTATTCTGGGTGATTTAATTTTTATGTATTGAATTTAAATAGTGTTAATTTAGAATTTTTAAATCTTGCATTATCTCATGATTTGTACCCAGTGAATCTGATTCCTTCCCGTGTCACTGCTCAGTCGGCAACATTAATTGATAATTTATTTGTTTCTTCAAATCTATTGAGGCAAGCATTCTGTGATGTTCTCCTTCAACCTGCTTCTGACCACCTCCCGATTGTTTGTATGATAAATAGTATCAAAACTTTGACTAAAAACCTAAGTAAGAGAGTTTATAGAGATATGAGAAATAATAACTTGAGAAAGCTGAAAGAGCAAGTTAGTACTATAGCATGGGATGAAGTTAGCGAAGAGCAGAATGCAACTACAGCACTTGACAGGCTTATGAATATTCTCTTACCGGTATATGAGGTGTCTTGTCCTCTGAGGAAAATGAGGAAAAAGAAAAATGAGCTAAGAAAGCCCTGGGTGACCACAGAATTGCTTGAAATGATGGAAATGCGAAACCAGCTTTTTGAAAAACATTTACAGAGCCCGGAAAATGCGAGTTTATTTGAAGAATTTAAGCGAGTCAGAAACAAAGTTAACCGTAAGCGTCAAAGTGAGAAAAAAGCATATTATGCTTCTGCTTTTGACGGTAAAAGTGGTTATGCAAAAGGAACCTGGCGACTAATAAATGAGGTTTTAAAAGGGAAGACTAATGATAATGATGGAGTAAAGAGTTTGATGGTGAATGGAAGTGAAATCACTGATAAACAGGAAATGGCTGATGAATTCGGAAAATATTTCACGAACATAGGCGCGAGTATTAAGGAAGACGTAGCTAAAAAGTCTAGAAGACATCTGGTGAAGCACTTTATTGATAATCAAGGCAACGGGAAAATTTTTTCATTCGAGACGTGCACAGAAAAGGACATCAAGAGAACAGTGAATGGACTGATGTCCAACTCGGCTGGAATAGAAAGACTTAATCCTAGAGCTGTAAATGCTATCCTGGTTTATATATTACCTTGTCTAACTAACTTAATAAATCTATCACTCCAGACCGGCGAATTCCCTAGTGGTCTTAAATTGGCAAAGGTAATACCATTGTATAAAGGGGGGAAGAAACAAGAACTATCGAATTGGCGACTGATTTCGTTATTACCTATTTTTTCTAAAATCTATGAAAAGAATTCACAGGAGACTTTATGAATATTTGGATAAACTAGGAATATTGTGTGACAGCCAATTTGGATTCCGCAGTAAACATTCTACTAGCCGTGCTATTCATCATCTTCTGGATGTAATCAATGGAGCTATAGAAAAAGGTCTTATTCCTTTAACGATCTTTGTTGACTTCAAAAAAGCCTTCGACACCGTGGATTTTGAGTTGCTGCTGTGTCGCCTATCTAGTCTGGGGATAAAAGATGTTTGTTTGGATTGGTTTAAATCATACTTGTATGGAAGGTCAACTAAAGTAATGATAGATGACATCGTTAGCGGAGTCTATCCTGTAAAATGTGGAGTTCCTCAGGGCTCACTCCTTGGTCCATTACTCTTTCTCGTATACATAGATACTCTGAGGTTCTACATGCCTGAAGCAACTGTTACAGCATTTGCAGATGATACTGCTTGATACTGCTTTGACGATTTCTGCACGGTCACTGGAAGAACTAGTGGATAAAGCAAACCGAACACTGGAAAACCTTTTGGTGTTTACCTCCTTGAGTTACCTTGCTGTTAATACTTCTAAGACAAATTATATGATTTTCAGTAGGGTAAGAAAAATTGTTAATAGTGCTTCCGTAGTATTTGAAAATTTGTCGCTTTCACAGGTTTTTGAAAATAACTATTTAGGATTTTATGTTGATAATAATTTGAGTTGGAAGAAACACATAAATGTGATTTTTTCTAAACTTGCACGAGGTATTGGAGTGATGCGGCGTTTGAAACACGTGTTACCCTTAAGTGTTTTAAGAAATATATATCATACTGTTTTTCGTTCTTTTATTGTTTATGGTTGCTGTACTTATGCATCTAATTTTACTTCAAATATTAAAAGACTGCAGATTCTTCAGAATAAGGCACTTCGAGTACTGGGTGAGTTTGTTCAGTATGAGCATACACGTGAATCTTTTATTAGTTTTAGAATTTTAAATATTCATCAGATCAGGGACCATCAGGCGGGAGTGTTTACTTACCAGGTGCTTAATAGATTATCTCCAAAATATTTTAGAGAGTTTTTTAAGTTTAATTCTGATTATCATCAGCACATGACAAGAGGTTGTGGAAACTTTGTCTCAGAAGTAAAGACTATAAGTCCACCCAGTTTTGTAATTATAAATTATGCAGTTTAGGGACTGATGTCCTGGAGAGCATTAGAGAGTCAGAAAACCAGTTTCAGTTTAAAATTAGATTAAAAAAGTTTTTATTGGGTGGGAATTAAAAAATTTTTTTTTTTTTTATTTAAAAAAATGTTAAATTGTAATTAAGTTGTAAAATAAAAAGTTAAAAAAGTTAAATTGAGTTAAATTGTATTGAATGGTATGAAAAGAGTAGAAAGAGCGAATGAGTTTTGGTTTATGATAAAAGATTGTGTGACGCTGCTCAAGTCACAATAGTGGCTTAATAAAACGTCATACGTTCTTACCATTTCTACGTTTGTTGATAATGTTATTCAAAAAATGTGTTGTAAGTGCCAGTTAAGTATGATGTATTATTAGTTGAAAATAAAAGTCAAGTCAAGTCAAAAAAAATTACTTTCTCCACCTTTTTAATTACTCCAAAAATAATATCCCGCTTAAATCGAAACATTATGTTCCTTGCTGGATTATTCTTTCAGACTTAATACTAAACAGATTATTTTACAATAAAAAAAAAATTATTAATACTTTGACTCGAGGTCAAACATTTACATATAACATTACATCACTAGTTAAAATTAAAGTAAATTAAAACAGCGTATATATAAATAAGCATTGTGTAATAACTTACACAAGTATTTAAGTCGCAAAACTAGATATGTTCTTATACTATTGGCTAAGACTTAAAGCATTTTTAAAAACAAAACTTTGTGTAGACTAGTATTTATAACAGTAGATATTTTCTCAATTACATTTGTTACAACTAAATCACTTTTATCATATACGACTACATAAATTTTGTTTTTATACTTTGGTTCGATTTCGAACCCACTTGTGTCATTAATTGTCATTATCTTATAAGCCTGTTTGTCTATTCAGACTTTTAAGCTTTTCAATTCTTTTCGAATTTCTAGGCACTTTAGACAGTTTTATAACGTTTTTGTCTGTAATATCTTTTTTTCAGCTTTAATGTCTTTTTGGTTTTAGGCTTTATTTTCAGTTTATATCTGATAAGCTAAAAAAAATTTTGCTGTTCACCTTATACCTGTAATGCAATTATCAAATGACTTTGCCTGTACTCTGAAAGTTTGCTTACCATGACTGCCTTCTGGTAGCTCCTTATAACGTTTCCAGGTCCTCTTGTCCTGGCTACAGCTAAAAAGACTATTATGAACCTGTACACAAAATAATTAATTATTTAATAATTTGTGGCTACAATTTTCTCTTGGGCTATTCTTTTTTTCAGAAACAGTGGCCCTTCTGCCGAAAATACTTGGCCTTCATGGCATACAGTAATTCATTTTTTGACATACAAGTGACAATGACTATTTTCACTTTAACTTCCCCCCTTTTGGTGGTCTTGTCTTAGGTTTCAACTTCAAGTTCTTAAGGCTATTATGTGCCTTACTTTCAATTTTCTATTTCATGCTAGTCATTTTTATGAAAACGACTTCCACATAAGAGAGCCAATCCCACCGCTGCCACCAGTTGTTGTGAAGTGTTATTCTATGGTATTTGGGGGTTGTAGTCGTAGATGCCTTTATTCTCCCTTTATAGGGGAGATAAACTCTGGCCCTAAGGTAGTTAAATTTTGGTAACGTGCCTTAGGCTAT
This sequence comes from Artemia sp. Qi Xiang Cuo, assembly GCF_049724085.1. Taxonomy (NCBI): domain Eukaryota; kingdom Metazoa; phylum Arthropoda; class Branchiopoda; order Anostraca; family Artemiidae; genus Artemia; species Artemia sp. Qi Xiang Cuo. The sequence goes on from NW_028300371.1 coordinate 36,501, forward strand.
GACCGAACTACTGAGGCGTACCGACTGGGTATGTTCGAGGGCTAAAGGTAGATTGTAGAGAGGTTGTCTAAACTACAATACTTTTTTTCATTTAACATATAATAATAATCAGATATATACTCCCTACTTGGACCGGCTGTCCCAAGTAGACCACAAGTCTCAAAAACTACAATGATATATAATAAGATACAGACACTTACAATGATCCGACAAGATCCCAAGGTATTTCTAATGAGAAAATAAACGGACAGAAGTTCACCCGGCGAGTCAAAAAGTCTGCCTCCGGTCTCAGAAATAAGGGTATATATTTAAAGAACTAACCACGTCCATTCAGTACATTGCCTCATCTATTCAGGATATTTGTTAATGAACAAGTTCCCTCCGAGCCCAAATATTCCACGAGTTATATCTTTATCTTGCCAGGTGGGATTTTGAAACTTTGTTTTTGAGTCTTAATATATTTTTATTCAATTAATAATTAACTTAATTAGAAAGCTTTACCACACTATGTAGTAGATTAGAAATTCTCCAACTATCAATTTGGGAGCGTAACCTCGCTTCCTCGAGTTATCTCTTGGTCAATTACCTCTAATATTATGTAGAAACCAGATTCCTGGGAACGTTTCCGATGGAGGCATACGAACTAATTACCTGATGTGCGATTAGATAAAGACATATAGATAAAAGGAACACAAATAGAAAAGCAATACCTTTATTGAGACTTACATTTAGGTGTACAACAATGCTTTACTTCAACTGATGACAATAGTGGCTGAGATAACAATAATGACCAAATCTCTACAAACACTGCGTCATAATGATAATTTGAATTGCAATGCCTGAATGCCAATAATAATAATGACCATAATAATGACGCGAAAAACACTTTTCTTCACTATATATCCTAAGTCCTGATCATGTGCCGTGAGAGCTACTTCACGATTGGCCCAAGTCCTGTGGAGGGGACCGCTACCTTGTAATTATGTTTACCAACTTCATTATGCTAACTCTCTATCCAATAATTTGTTTTAAATATTTCGATGATTTAAACATTCACACTGCTCTTATAACTTATAACTTATGCTCTTATTACTGCTCTTATAGCTCTATTGGTAGGGCCTCTACACCCTCAACCCTGCATGACAGGGGAACTAATCTGCACCTTTACCAATGGCTATGCTGGTTGAGTATCCGTGAACAATTGTGTCAATACACAATTGATGAAATAGAAATAAACTTTAACCATAGGTAAGATGAACATGGTTTTGCAAATTTTGAAATATCAATTAATAAAAATATCTTAATTCAAATTCAGTTAAAGAAATGAAGTCAGCAAAAAAAAAGTTTTGTATCTAGAAACCTAGCTACTCTGAACCCTACTAAAAAATAAGAAGACAGCTTTTAAGTCTGAGAAATACAATAAAGACATTAAGACCCCTTCCTTTTTTTACTATTGTATGTGCTGTTGTAAAATTGCTGTAATATAAAAACCTGTTACTCAACTACAATACTCCAAAGGAAAATTAGGGTTAAGTTGTTTTTTTAGAGTTACCAGTAGATAGAAGATCAGTTGATCTTTTTGTTTTTTGTCTATCATTTTTTTAGATTGTAACATAGTTTTTTCAAGATTTTGATTTTCCTAGGCTTAAAAAGGTAATACCCCTCCTCTGTTTTGAAAACTGATAGATCAAAATTTCCTTAACGTATATGAATTCAAGTTTTGTTAAAATACTATTTAATTTAGGGGTCATCAATTGGATTAACACGCATTTTATTTATAATAAATAATCTTTTATTTGCTTAGGGTCAAAAATCAAAAATTAACTGAGATTTAAAAAAATAAATATCAGCATGTATTAAACTGACAATGCACATTCATTTGAATTTTTCCAGTAAAGTACAAATTATACTCTTGCTTATAGAAAGCATAGGAGCTTTGAACCCTGCTCATATTAATTTCTGCTCGTTTTGAGTTTTACTGTGTTATTTGTTTTAATTTCTGTTTGTTTTGGTTTTATTTATTTATTGATATTGGTTTTATTATGTCTGTGGTAGTTGTATGCTTTGTATATTATTTGATTCTATTTTTAGTTTAATGGAGTTCTTTACTTTTTTTTGAAAATTTTATTTTGTGGAAATTTTTTTAAAAATTAATTTTGTAAAGGTCAGTCAATACTTTTACTCTGTCACGAGCACGTCGAGTTATCGAAAATATTTTTGGACACCTGAAGGCAAGATGGCAGCACCTATCCAGTAACCTGAAAGTAAAATTTGGCATGGAGGCAAAAGTAGTAACTGTTGCTCTTGCATTAAATAACTTGTGCAGTCAAGGAACCTAAAAACGCGAAGGAAGTGGATAGATGACCTCCAAAAAATTGAACAATGTCTGAGGTTTCAAAGTAGAAACCAGTCAAGGATACTTGGTGATCAACCAAGAACAAGGCTTGTCCAACAGCCACATCAAATGACTCAAGAAGCAATTGAAATAAGGAATGCTCTTGTTGAGTACTTCTGGGATCAAAGAGCCCAGCTATTGTAATCCCTTAGTTGCGGTTAAATAATATTAGTGTTATATCCTGTTTTTCTCACCTAGAAACCCAAGTCTTTATTTTAGTTTATATGTTAATACTTATTAAATTAAGTGACCTTTGCATCCTTGTTTTTTACCTGCACTCAGTATTCATGAAGGGATTAAGCAATTCAATCACAAATAATCACAATACCATATAAAATAGTGTATAATAAAATAATCCATAAATCTTTCATTTATAGTTCACTTCATAATAAGGGTGCTTTAACTTGAAATATCAGTGGGACTGGCCTACGTGACAACTCGCAAGTAATCTGAAGCAAAGTAAAGTTTTGAAAAAAAAGAACAACGAGCTATCCCGCATGTTGACTGGGGATGGATATGAACTGGCTCGCGCTTTGTGTTGGCTATCGCTCAAAATACGTGCCTAAATATTACTTTTGCTTTGCAGGCTGCACCGGGTTCAAGCGATTCAGAGTTCGAAGATCTTTCAAGCGATTCTGAAGATGACCAATTGTATCTGACCGATTTTCCTATGTCTTCTGCCGCCGAAGCTGAAAAAACAGAAAAGCAGAAAAAACAGAAAAAATCTAGTCCCGGAACAGTTTCGAGCAAACGTGCTAGAGACAGCGAGTACGCTAATGTGGAAGAGGCGGGGAAGGAGCCGAGTAAAAAGCACACCGCTAAGCACGTATATCAGAAAAACGCCCAACGGTTTTCGATAAAGTGATTGAAGATGGACGATTTCAAAAACTGGATAGCGAGGGACAAAAAAGACCCCAAAAAAGCGTTTTGTCGCTACTGTGCCAAGACGATTATTGGGAATCGGACGTCTATGATCAGACACTCAAAAACAAATCAACATGTACAAGCTGTGAATGCTGGGAAAAATCAGATTTCAGCTAGTGATCCACAAGCAGTGTCAGAAACAATTAAACAGAGAGAATTGTATGCAGACAGAACGATGGCTTTTGAACTCACACTTGCGGCCTGGGTTGCCAAAAGCAATCTGCCCATATCAGTCATGGATAACCTGCCCAGTCTTCTGAAAAAGACAGTAACTGATTCGGTGATTGTAAAGAACGCAGCTTGTGCGCGAACAAAGACAACCAGCCTGATAAAGAACGTTATTTCTGCAGCTGCTGATGAAGAACTTTCCTCGGTATTGAAGAAAACAAAGTTTTCACTTATTGTTGATGAAAGCACTGACCGTACGACCACAAAGTATTTGGTGATTCTAGTCCATTTTTATTCTGCTTGTGATGAAAAGGTTGTCGATCGTATTTTTGATATGCCAGTCGTCACTGATAGCACTGCTCAAGGACTTAAAAACCTCATCTTGAAGGAGCTGCGCGATAGATATCCCTTTAGTCAACCTCATTGGTTTTGCGTCGGATAATGCAAGTGTGATGCTCAGTAAGCAAGCGGGTCTGGTTGCGCTTCTAAATAGAGATGTGCCGTGGTTTGCCATTTTTGGGTGCATTTGCCATTCTTTCGCTCTGTGTTCGGCCACTGCTTGCAGTGTTCTAGATCGAGAAATAGCACAGTTTGCTCACGACGTGTACAATTTTGTCACTTATAGCCCTAAAAGGAAAAGTGAATTTGCCGAGCGTCAGAAGTTCGTAGGAGTGTTGCTGAACACGCAATAATTTACCCGTCGAAGACACGCTGAATAGCAATAGAGCGTGTCGTGAAGAGGTTGCTTGAGGACTGGGATGCTCTAGATTTTTTTTCCAGAGTATGCTCGCTGGTAAAATTCCCACCACCTTGAGCTTTCGTGAGGGACTCGGGAATGTCAAGCTTAGTCTTTTTTACCTCTTTCTGGGGTATATATTGCCAGGCGTGAACAAGTTAAACCTTGAGTTTCAGAGTGAAAGTGTCAGGGTTCATCAAATTCTGAAGAAAGTCTGGGAAACATTGAAGGAAATTATGCAGAACTTTATTAAACAAGAATTTGTAGACAGAACAGACCCCTTCAAAATAAATGTACGGTTTCCGAACAATCTAAGACCTTACGAAAACACCTACTTTGGGCCCAAGTTTCTGGCACTGTGTGAAGGAATGAGCGGAGACGCAGATTTTAGTCGCAAGCTGATTTTCGTTAAAAATAAGTGTGTCATGTTCAACCAAAAACTGTGTGAGGAAATCATAAGAAGGGTCGATTCCAGTGGCGAGCTTTTAGTTCAGCTGGAGTGCATTGACCCAAAGGTAGCGGTAAGTGACCGTATCAATAGCTTGGTAGGAATTTACTCATGGTTTTCCACTACCGTAAGTTTTGACATTGACCAACTCGACAGAGAGTGGCAGAAGCTCAGAGTTATCCGCGATTCACTGGGCGATTTGGTCAAAAAAGAACCAGGGGTATTTTGGTGTGAGCTTGGCAAGGTCACTGACGCTGGTGACAACCCCAGGTTCAGTGCGCTGCAAGTGTTCATGCAGATACTTATGTCTCTGCCACATTCATCAGCAGCAGCGGAAAGACAATTTTCGCTGCTTAAGTTGAATAAAACACCTCTAAGAAATAAGCTGGATCCAGAAACGGTGTCGGCACTCATGAGAGTGAATCGGTATGTCCCGGCTCCCCACGAGTGGGATATCCCCAATTCACTCATTTGGCGTGCTCGACGCTGGAAGGGAAAAAAAAATTTTTTTCGAGTCCGCTTGACACTTAAGATTCTTATGGGGTCCCATATAAAAATCGAAATTTTCTCAACCCCAAAAATCCCAGAGACGTCTTTTCTCTCATTACTACTTATCAAATTCGCCGTAAACTCAAAACGAAAGATTTTCGTACTTTAATCCCCAAGTTCGCGTCATTTTCTTTTGTTTTCGTTTTTTCTTTACACTCTTACTTGAAATAATGTTTTTGAAGAAACTATCGGCAGATCGTAATCTGCTGGAATCTCAGCGTCAAACAGAAGTTGTACTTTGCAATACTTTCACATGTGAAGACAAGTTTTACACATAATATGGAAGCCAAAATAGCCCTATAGTCTATAAGCACTATAATTTTATTATAATTTATATTGTTGTTTTTTTGTCCAGTGCATTGCAGGGTGGTTCATGTCCTGTCTGCAGGAAATATGTCTGTGAAACAGACTCATTTCCAGCTCTCACATAAGTTCTTACCTGTCATATTCAGATTATCTGTCTATCTGATGCTTTAAAAAGTGACTTGTGAATCTTCTGTAAGTGGTTTTTAAGAAGTAGCAGTGTAACTAGGATATGGCCAGTTATGAGCAGTAGCAAAAGTTCGATAGTTCGATGTTCAAAATGCCAGAGAAACATTACTTCTATTACTTTTATTGGATCCTCTTTTTTCGTTCTTTTCCTTGTCTGGCTTGTGATAGGCCTTTAGTTAGCAGTATAGCCGAGTATTACTAATGAAACAGTCATTTTTGAGTTTATGTTTGATTTCTAGAGTTACTAGTAACTAGTATTTCGAACTAATTAGTCGTTTTCGGGTTTTCCCAATACCGTTTATCTAACAACTGAAAAGAGGTGGGTGAAGGAAACTGGTCGGTAGTAGTCTCCTGGAGAAGGTGACATTTTTTCTTAACTTTAGATCTTTTTTTGCTTGCAGATAAGGAATGCTTTATCATTGTTTTTCCTTTTTTAATAGGATATCTACCGGGAAAATCACAGAACCATAATAGCGACGAAATCTCAAAATAGTGCTTGTCTAGTCGGAAGATGGGGTTTTCATAGTAAATTCGTAGGTTCTTGCTAGGCTGTTCTTGCTCAGCTACTGAGGTACCGAAGAGTCTTAACAGCTATGCAGGTCTGAAACAATCACAATCTTGAACTATTTTTGTTTCTTGTATTCGGTCCATTAAGTACCGTTTAAACTAAGTTTAACTGATTGAAGATGACTTTAACTCGTTAATTCCTTGAACTTCTTGTCAGAATTTTGGTTCATTTGCACTGTTGTTGTCCAGTTCACTCAATCCCATTACGGGCCTAACCAAAGCTAAAATCAACCTTTACAAAATTGTTAATATATTCCATAGTTCTTCCGACTGTTGTTTATAATAATGGTGGCACCATGTTTTCCTGTATTTTCTTTTCCTTTGAGATTTTTGGAATTTTTCCTGGTTTGCTAGGTTCGTGTTGCTTCTCGTGATCATTGGTGTTGAGTAGAATGCAGGCTATATATTTGAAAGAAGGCTTTTTGTTTTGTCCTATCCTGTAATTGGACTTCAGCTGTGATTACTTGTTTTTCCAAATTATTATATATTGATATATTTAATTGAAATTGTTTTCGCGTTGATAATAAATGATGAAAAAATGTGTTTATTTTTTACTCGACAGACTCAGTTCAAAAATGGAATATTCTAGTGAGTATAATTCAAGTTCAATATGGATTCTAGCGGAATTCGACACGAGGAGTGAATTAGAAGTACCAGGAATCAACTTGTCCCTTTAAATTTTAGGATTGAAAACTGGAAACTATTTTTATTTCCATATTAATTTGCCGAAGTAGCACAGTTTCTTTTGGGTTCAAGTAGCTGAACTTTCCAGAGGCATAAGTGCGCTCCTTTCAAAACCCTGTGTTCATGTTATACATACATTTCTGCCTTTCATTCAAGCTTTACAAATCCCTCTTTTTTTTAGATATTGTAGTGGTGGGAATTCTAGGCTTCAATCTGTTGTTAGTGCTAAAACGCCATTTCTGTGAACAGGCCCTGTCGCTCTCTAAAGGTCTTATTATATGGAGCTTAAAAGATGGCGCAAACGTCGAAAAGGCGTACCTGCAAGCGACACGAGCGGCAAATTTTTTCGTACCTTTGCCAACAGTACTTGCCATGGATTCTTTTCTTCGGCTGGTGGCAACCCTGCTCTCATGGTAACCCTGTATCTGGTATCATTATCATGATATTCTTTAAATAAACCAAGAAAAATAAAACTAATTTAAAGAAATCACAAATATATGAAAGGTGCGCCCCAATATAGACCTACTTTTGGGAGGTGTTCTGACGAAAAACTTAGTATGGAAATTTTTCGACTTGTAGGCTAGTTTACTTTTGTAAGATAGGAGCAGATAATAAGATATAGGCTAGTCATTGCTGAATCTTGAATAGGCCTATTAGTGTGGTTAGTTTTTTCTTAGCTATTTGAATTCTCTGTTAATATAATGTGTAATAAGGGTAAAGTTCTACCAAATCATATTATTGAGTTAGGAAAAAAGTGAATACACCATTTTATGCCTTTTTTTTATGCTGATTACGAATATAATAATCATTTCTATCGGAAATGAATTTACGCCCCCCCCCCTATATGTGTCAATTCAGGGTTAGGTTAGGTATATATAGGGGGGGGGGGCTGAAATTCATTTAACCCCCCCCCCCTACTCGTAATATTTATAGAACAACTTGATTTCAAATGGTCATCAGAAACTAACAAAAAATTGATTGATTCTAAAAATTTACAAACAATAATATGGATTGAGTGGCACATAATAATCATAAGATACTTCAAAAAAAATAGTCCAAAGGACCTCTAAAAAAATCTTTTAAATTGACAAAAACTATAGGCACTTTCACTGTAGTATTTGTCCAGTTCCTGCTTGAACAAATTTAATGAGTTGGCATTGATGACTTCAAAGGGGAGCTTGTTCTAGTGTTGTGTTACTCAGTTTTTGAATGCCCATTGGCCAATATCCTTTTGGAACCTCTTGTCTTGAAGCTTTACATTGTGACCACAAAGGTTTCTGTGGCTAAAGTTGAAAACATTGGTAGCCTTGATGTTTTTGTAGGCAATGTAGCAAAGCTTGTATACCTTAATGAGGTTTCCTTGGTGCAGTCAATAAGCTAGTGAAGGAACCTTGGGCTTGCAGAGCCTATCTTTTTAAGGTAAGTTTCTCAGAGTGAGACAGAGCCTTGTTATTTGTCTTTGAACTTCTTCAAGAGCTTCAATGTTTTTTGTTTTAAATGGGTGTGTAGTGCAATGACTATATTTAATGATTGGCTGTACAAGAGCTTTGTAGAGAAGGCAAAGAGTCTTATCATTTCCAAAAGTGAAGTTGCACCTTAAAACTCCTGCAACAAAATTTGATTTCCCAATAATGCTGTTATAGTGGATCTGGAAGTCAAGGTTGCTGTCAGTGACAACTTCCAAGTCTGCTCCTCTTGGCATGATGTGATTTGTAAGTCTCCTAGTCTATATTCATAGTGGATATTAGGCTTCCCTATCATTAGCTTATGACTTTTGTCTATAATGATTTCCATTAGCCAGTTGGACATCCATCAATTGAGTTTGTCAAGGTCCTCTTGTAGAGATTGTGCATTGGCAGCTGTTTTGATTACTTTATACAGCTTGGCATTGTCTGCATACAGTAAAATCTTGAGTTCATTTCTTCTACTAGATAATTGATCTACATTTTAAATATGAGACGGCCAAGGACCAAGCCCTGGAGAACACCTTTGAGTACCTTAACCGTGTGTGGGACTTGGGACTTTGTCTGTTTATGTTGTTTGAAACCATCCAGTAAGAAAATGTTTGATCAAATCAAACGTGGTTCCTGGACCAAGGTTGCAGAACTTGTATAAGAGGTGACATTGAGTTTGTATAACTAGATCACCCTTATCTGCATGCATTTCCACTGCCAGAAGAAGCTGTGACTCAGTGGACCTTCTCTTCATGAACTACTACTACTATTACTACTACTAACAACTCACCACAGCACCAAGCCGCCTGAGGCCAACACAGCTACGCACGCTCCTCCTCCATCCCCATCTATTCAAAGCCTCCCTTTTTACACCCGCCCACGAAGTTCCCATTTCCTTTAAATCTTTCTTTATGGCGTCCTCCCAACCCAGACGGGGAACACATGAACACAAATTGTTTGTTAGTGATTATCTTTCTTTTGTGCAGGTGCTCAAGGATGTGGTCATGCAGGTTAGACTGATTGGGCAGTAATTTAGAGGATCTATGCAGTTTTTCTTTTGGTGCAATGGTATCACTGTTGCCTTTTTCCAGATACTAGGGAGTTCATTTGACTGTAAGGATTTTTGAAAAGTCATTGATAGGGACTCTGCAATTAGATATGTGGTTTCTATTAATACTCTGGGGCAAAGTCTGTGTAGACTTTGCCAAAGTCAGAAAGTTTGTGTAGACAAAGTCTGTGGTAATTTGTTTATCCTTAGCTCTTTGAGTTTCTTCAGTACCACCTGTGGGTCTATCTTGACCCTGAGTGGTGGTCAGAGTCTATGGTTTGCATGGTTGTTAGTGATGACTGAATAGGCTCCTGAGGGAAGACAATAGTGAAATATGTGTTGAGTCAATCTGCTTTTTCTGCCCTTGATGACGCCCTCAGAATGCTCGATGAGAGTGACCTGGACCTCTCTGATTTAGATGATGATTATGAATGAATAAAAAAAACATTCTTTGTCGTCTTCGGACTCTGATGGTGAACCAGCTGTTGCAGTCAATCCATCATCAGGCAGTTATGCTGTTCTTCCAGATGTTGAAAGTGAAGAATTTGATGATGTCGTACCCTTAGCAACCCGTGACAGAAGCTTGAAAGCTGACAAAGTAGCAGCAATCTTGTCCTGGAGTAAGTTTCCACGGTTCGATCGTCACAGTGGCCAGGACCTGGGACCCGCTCATTTCCTGGTCCACGACAACTGGAGTACAAAACAATTCTTTTCGCAATATTACACGGAGAGCTTCTTTGAACGTAGAGCATTTCGCATGAACTACAACATTAAGTTGACCTACCAAAAAAGCTTGAAAGTAACTCCAGACGAGCTGAAGCTTTTTGTTGGCATTGTCATCCTGATGGGGAACCTGAAGTTTCCTCTGATCCGTATGCAGTGGTCTTGGAAGTTTAGGGTGGACGCCATTACGCAAAAGATGAGTCGAGACAGATTCTTCAAAATTCGGTTGAAACTGAAGTTCGTTGTTGATTCAGAAATCAACAGAAAAAGAAAAAAACAAAATTACACATTGGAAGCTGCAGCCAATCGTTGACAACTTCAGGAATATGTCTCCAGTTGCCACGTGACAAGAACTGTTCAATTGACGAACAGAAGATAGCCTTTCAAGGTATGTCGACACTCAAACAATATGTCCCCAACAAGCCCAATCCGGTTGGATTAAAGAATTTTGCCCTTGCCAGCTCCTTAGGGCTGATACTTGACTTCCAAATCAACCAGGGAGCCACCACCCTGAGAGACGAGCTGGTAGCACATGACTTGTCAGCTGGGATCGTACTGCGCTTGTCTAAGACCCTACGAGAAGGTACATGCTTCATTTTAACCGATTCTTCACATTTCTTAAGCTCCTCGAAATGCTGACTGAAAGAACTGGCTGACTTGACAGTTTTAACCGGCCTAACAGGATAAGAAGAAAACATGGCGGAATCGTCTTTAATTTTTTAGATTTATAATGAACTAGTAAGTTTGAAACCAATGTTTTAACCCATTTTCATATTCAAAAATTATGGCAAGAAATTATTATTTTCAGGGGTCCTAAAAGGACTTAAAAAATCAAATTTGCAAAAAAAAGCGATTCTTATATTCAGAGAGCCTAAAAAATGATATCAAGTGGTATATTCACTTTAATCGTAGGTCTATTATATGAGCTGCTTCATATTTACTGGTTGTTGAACTTATTTAAAACATTACAAATTAGGATTATCCATGTGATGAGGCTCAATACAATTTCATTGGAACTTGTAAGGGCTGTAAATCTAGTTCTGAACTTTTCATTTTTATAACACAAATTTTCTGTAACTTTATCAAAGTTTGATGCCCTAATGGTCCTAGGACATCTAGAGAGGACTCATTTGAACACTAATTAAAAGTTCTATTGGCCTTTTTAAGTGACCAAACAGATTAGAGGGCAACTAGCCAGTATCCTCAATCCCATTTGCTCCAAAATACTTTCATAGAAATCTTTAGATAACCATTTTGTTCAGCAAGGCTGAATTATTCCAAAATTATGCATTTGAAGATAACAAAACCCTCCGAAGCCCCTGGGTACAGTTCTTTAAATTATAAAATTCGCCCATTATTTATGTGCAGTATATGTTACTGGGAAGTATACACTTTTTTCAGGAGAATATTTATGCTTGAAGTGGATTTTTTGTAGATTTTGTTCCTGGAGAGGGAAATTTCTAAGGGAAATTTTATAATAAGCGTATTTGACATTTTTTGACATTTGACATTTGACATGCAACGAGTCACCCCGCCCTTCCTAAAATCCTGCGTCCGCTACTGGAAAGGTTTATGAAACTTTGTTCATGCATTTTTATTTGAATTACACAAGCTGTTGTAAATAAAGGCATCGTTTCTTAGGTATATTTATAGAAAAGGAATGTATTACTAAGGATCATTTTCTGAGTTATAATCTTAAGTGAAAGCAAGCAATGAATAGCTTACAAATTTCAAAAACAAAAGACGCTACTTTACTGTTTTCCACTTTAAACCTGCTCTCAACAGACAATTATAACATTAAGATACACAAGTATAACCGTAACTTTTCTAAAAAATCGACGGTTCATAGCCGTGCTTGGCCAATATCTTTGTTGTGGGTTTCCTTATTGTAATTGTCCTTCAGTGGCTCATTTTAATCTTTTGCCTCTTTTTCAAGTTCGAAAAAACACAAAGTGCCTTTGCTATTCTACTTTTCGCGGCTTCAATCAATCCATCAAAATAGCAAACTGGTAAGTAAATTTTGGCTATAATGTTTTTGTCGTTTTCGAGTATTACCTTCTTTTTCTCATTTGCTCAAAGTTTAACGAAATTAAACTTCTTAAAATATATTTTTTTTTAATCGGGGACAAATAAAATAAACAAAATTCTTTTATTCCGCATACCTTCTTTGTTATATTATTTGAAAAAAAACTACGTTTTCTAAAGAGTTAAAGAAGCTGAGTTACAAGGTCGAACCTTAAAACGTACAGGGATTAGGAGGCACAGTTGGGGGGCTGCCGCCCCCCAAACCCCTCGCTTTCGCAACCTTTAAATAAAAAAAAGTTCTTTAAACTGAAAGTAAGGAGCGACATTAAATCTTAAAACGAACAGAAATTATTCCGTATATGAAAGGGGCTGTGCCCTCCTCAACGCCTCGGTCTTTACGTTAAAGTTTGACTTTCTTACAACTCTATTTTTTAAACAATAAAAACTTTAAAAATTTAGCGTAATGAGCGAGGTATTGACAAGGGGGTGAACCTAATCATATACATAATAATTTCTTTTCATTTTAAGTTTTAGTGTTGCTCCTTACTTTTTGTTAAAAAACTTGTTTTTTTTAATTTAATTTCTGATCGTTTTTGAAATAATGCTGGGAAATCCGGCACTTCCTTCATAGCAATGTCCCTTATCCCATGAAAAGACCTACCAGCAAAAATCCCCCCAAAAAACGTCTGTATGCTTCCCAATAACCAATACGATATGTAAACATTGCACAAAGTTCATAACTTCCAGCCCTTCCCCCGGGGACTGCGGGGGATTAAGTCATCCCCAAAGACATAGATTAATATATTTTTCAACAATGCTGATTTTTTTGGGGTCATATAAAAAGGGCACTGGAACTTTTAATTTCCGTTCGACTGAGCCCTCCCGCTATATTCTAGGACCACTGGGTCGATACGATCACCACTGGGAGGAAAAAAAACAAAAAAAACATGCATCTGTGATCTTTCTTCTGGCAAAAATATAAAATTCCACATTTTTGCAGATAGGAGCTTGAAACCTGTTCAGTAGGGTTCTCTGATGGTGTGATTTTCATTAAGGTTTTTAGCTTTTAGGGGATGTTTGCCCCTTCTTTCGAAAATCAGGCAAATTTTCTCAGGCGCGTTGCTTTTGATGGGTATGACTAAACTTGATTAAGCTTATATTTTTGAAATCAGCATAAAAATATGATTCTTTTGATGTATCTATTGGTATCAATTCTGTTTCTTATAGTTTTGGTCACTATTGTGCCGGGTCGCTCCTTACTACAGATCGTTACCATGAACTGTTTGAAAAACTTCTTAAAACCGCTTGATAATAAGTGTACAATGTTCTTACCAACGATTTTTGCTGTTTTCTTCCAATATCTTCAGGTAGAACAAATGAAAATTACGAATGAACACACGAATTACGAATGAATTACGAATTACGAACACACGAATTACGAATGAATTACGAAAATGCATTGCGAATGAAAATTACGAATGAAAATTACGAATGAAAATTACGCCAACTTCTGAATGGAGCATCAATAAAGTCAATCCTTTCACACTGAGAACTTTCTTTTGGTCCCTAAACTCAGTGATTTAACTGGCTAGATTTTTATTCCGCCTTCCCAAAGTTTTCAGCCCACCATGCTTCATCCATGAAATGCGACTTTCTTAAAAAATTTTCATTACAAAACTATCCAGTCGGATTGCACTCAGTTTTTCACTTGGCTCCGCATTTGATTATATAAAAAACAAGTTTTTATTAACTGAAAGTAAGGAACGACATTAAAACTTAAAACAAACAGAAATTATTCCGTATATGAAAGGGGCTGTCCCCTCCTCAAAGCCTCACTCTTTACGCAAAAGTTTTTTTTATTGTTTTAAAAAATAAAGTTGTGTGACAGTCAAACTGTCACACAAACAAACGGAATAATTTCTGTTCGTTTTAATGTCACTCTTTACTTTCATTAAAAAAAAAAAACTTGTTTTGTTCATTTAATTTCCGAACATTTTTGAACTAATGCAGCTTTGATTTTAAATAATTAAAACAAAATTTGTATAGTAATTTTACTTTTTTTTGCTAAATGGCTTTCTCAAAATTTTGGTCTGACGTAACTTACGAATTAACTTACGTAAAGAGCTTCTACATTCGCATGTCTTTATTATCTAGCTAAAGTTCGAATCACAAACTCCTGAATCACAAATGCCAGTTAATTAGAATAGATAGCCCTTTTGAAAGCACTAAAAAAACTCTAGTGTAAAGGGCGAGGTATTGACTAGGAGGCAAACCCCCTCATATACGTAATAATTTCTGTTTCTTTTAAGTTTTAATGTTGCTCCTTATTTTCAGTTGAAAAAACTTCTTTTTTTTATTTAATTTCTGATCGTTTTTTATCATAATGATTGGAAATCAGGCACCCCCTTCATAGAAATGTCCCTTCCCCCAAGGAAACACCCTCAAGGAAAAAATCCCCAAGGAAAAAAAAATAACATGCATCCCTCCTCTTTCTTCTGGCAAAAATACAAAAATCTACATTCTCCATAGTAGGGTTCTCTGACACGCTGAACCTGATTGTATAATTTTCATTAAAGTTCTATGATTTTTAGGGGTTGTTTTCGCCTTTTCTCGAATATAAGGCAAATTTTCTCAGGCGCATAACTTTTGATAGGTAAGAATAAACTTAATAAAATTAATATATTTGAAATCAGCATAAGAATCTGATTCTATTGATGTATCTATTGATATAAAAATTTCGGTTTTTTTAGTTTTGGTTACTTAAGGAGCCGGGTTATTCTTTACTTACAGTTCGTTACCACAAACTGTTTGATCACTCAAAAAACTAATTAAGACAACATCTTCCCCAACAGAAAAATCTATTTCTAAATTTCAAGTCCCAATAGAGCCGACTTGTGATAATTGATAAATTGAGTGCTTGCCCCCTCCCCCCGCTAAAAAAATTTCGTGGAAGTTTTAAGTGAATCCTGAAAATTGTAAGACAACATAGGGTGGTCGTTTCAACAATACATATAAAATTTGTCAAGTTTCTAACAAAAGCTAATATGTAATCTATAATACGAGGCATGTTTTTTAAGTAAGTACCGTTTTGTAATTCCACCACCACAGCGCTACGGTCGTCGTTCTGCGCATACGCACTGGTTACCTACATCTCTTGTCTACGCACTGACGCCATTACAGTCTGATTCTTAATTGTATACGTGGTTTACTGAGTGTTAAAGATGACTCCGACAATCGTGAGTCCCGCAGATTGTGAAGTACGGATGGTTATACGATTTCTTAGTGCTAAAGGCGTAAAACTGATCGATATTCATCGTGAGATCTGTGAAGTTTACGGACAAAACATTATGAGTGATGGAATGGTAAGAAATGGGTAAGAGCATTTAAAGATGGCCGCACAAATGTGCATGATGAAGAACGGAGTGGGCGTCCTTCGGTCTTTAATGAAGATTTGGTGCAGAAAGTGGAAGAAAAAGTGAGAGAAAACAGGCGGTACTTACTTAAAAAACATGCCTGGTATTTGAAGATTTTTCACTTCTAAGAATTCTTTTGTGCTTATTCAAAGAGCTTGATGCAGAAAAGTTTTTTTTAAGGATAATACTTTCATATATGCATGTTGGAATTAGCACTTAAGTGACTTGGATTAGAAATTTTTTCTTATATACATGCAATTTAAAGGGGTTTTAACCTGTACGCCCTCATTGGGTCTTATTCAAAGAGTCTGATCCAGAAAACCTTTTCTCATATATATTACACTAAAAGCATTTTTCACTTGTGTGCACTTGTTTATGCCTGATCAAACATCCAGACTCAGCAAAGCTTTTCTTTCAAATATCACACTGAAATTTTTTTTTCATTTGTATGCATTCGTTTATGTGTAGTCAAATTTGACGACACAGCAAAAGTTTTCTTACATATATCACACTGGAAGGGTTTTTCACCTGTATGAACTCGTTTATGACTAATCAAATCTCCAGATTGAGCAAAGCCTTTCTTACAAATATCACAAGGAAAAGGTTTTGTACAGTCAAAGATGTCGACTGAGTAAAGGTTTTCTTGCAAATATCACAATGGAAGGATCTTTAACCTGTATGCACTCGTTTGTGTCTAGTCAAATTTGCCAAATTAGCAAAATTTTTCCTACATATGTTAACCTGAAAGGGTTTTTCGCCTGTATGAACTCGTTTATGTGTAGCCAAATAATCCAGTCGAGCATATGTTTTCTTACATATATCACAGTGAAAAAGTTTTTCACCTGTATGTGTTCTTTGATGCCTTTTCCAATTACCCGATGAAGAAAAGCTTTTCTTACATGTATTACATTCAAATGATTTCACTCTTTTATGTGTCCTTTGATGCATTTGCAGTTTGCGTTTAGTTGGAAATCTCTTTTTGCAAATACTGCATTCATGGTGTTTTCTAATCTTCTTGTTGGGCGAACGGCGATTCAAAAGATGTCCCTTATCGTTGTGGCCTGTTACTCTAGAATTCAACTCAAGTGACCTTAAACTGACGGTTGTGGACAATTCCTGCGAAGTAACTTGAGAGGTGCCACCCTGTAATACTGTTTCAGACTCGTTTTCTGAAAAATGCCCCAGTAAAATCAAATGTTCTTTCATGTTATAAATATTGTCTTGCAAACAAATTGGACATCTCCTTGTTTCTCCCATTTGATGCTCAATAAAATGAGCCACAAAGCTTCTATAATCTGTAACTACAGCAGAACAGATATCACATTCTATCGGTGAAACTTCTTCACAGCCAGTGTCTATATGAAGTTCTAGTATAAGAGATGAATTCTCTGTCTTTCCGCAGAAGTTGCAATGCCAGAGATTCTGTTGAGTTTCACCACCAATGACACAGATAGTTGAATTTCTTACTTCTAAAATTAGGGAATAAAATAAAATGAAAATCAATTTAAAAGCCAGCAGGAACTAATGCCAGCCGGATTAACACCTAGCTTACTTAATTTATTGATATTTAACTTATTTATTTAATTTATTATAATGAGAAATAAAATTTGATTTCTTTGAAAAAAATTCCATGGAAGGGGGGATTTCTGAAGCGATTGGAGAGACAATTAGAGCTTAAAGTCTGTTTTCAAATTTGCCTATTGTTAATGTGCAGTATTTGTTATTGGGAAGTATACACATTTTTCGGGAGGAGATTTATGCTTGAAGTGGTTTTTTTGTAGATTTTGTTCCTGGAGAGGGAAAACTCCAAGGGAAATTTTACACTAAGGGGATTTGAAATTTGAAAATCTTTTTCTTTGTTTTACTTTCTGTTTGCCAGCTTTGTTTTGCATGTGAAGATGTTAAGGGGAAATTGTCCACGGAAAATTTTTGACGTGATTTGATTTCTTTGAAAAAAATTCCGTGGAAGGGGGGATTTCTGAAGTGGTCGGAGAGACGATTAGAGCTTAAAGTCTGTTTTCAAATTTGCCTATTGTTTATGTGCAGTATTTGTTATTGGGAAGTATACACATTTTTCGGGAGGAGATTTATGCTTGAAGTGGTTTTTTTGTAGATTTTGTTCCTGGAGAGGGAAATTTCCAAGGGAAATTTTACACTAAGGGGATTTGACATTTGAAAATCTTTTTCTTTGTTTTACTTTCTCTTTGCCAGGTTTGTTTTGCATGTGGAGATGTGCAGGGGAAATTGTCCATGGGAAATTTTTGACGTGATTTGATTTCTTTGAAAAAAATTCCATGGAAGGGGGAATTTCTGAAGTGATCGGAGAGACGATTAGAGATTAAAGTCTGTTTTAAAGTGAAAATATGCTGAGTATAATGTGAAAGGCAAAAACACCGGCCACACTTTCAAATTATCTGCCAATCCCCCCTCTCGCACAATCCCCCCCCCCCCAAAAAAAAATATCTGTAAACTATTTATTAGAAAATATCTGTAAACAACTGACAAGTCACACACAGTAGCCATTTGACCATGTTTACTGTGGACGTTAAGGTTATCCCAAAATACTTGGAGTTTTCAACTATACTGAACAGAGTTGTTTTGTTACTTAAAAAGCGCATTAGAACTTTTAATTTCCGTTTGAGTGACTCCTCTCAGGATGTTTTATGACCATTGGTTCAATACGATTATCTCATGGGAACAAAACAAGCACGCCTCCAAGATCTTCATTTGACAAAAAAAAAGAAAAAAGGAATAACAGTCGTTTGCGATGCATTAAAATTCTTTAGTCTAAAGATTGAAGGGCAGACGGATGGGTAGCTTCTCTTATATGCGGAATATTTCTTTCTAATTTTAAGTTTTAATGCTGCTCCTCACTTTCATTTGAAAAAAAAACGTTTTAAAATTTAATTTCGGTAGTTTTGCAAAAAAGCCTGAAAATATTCCCATCCCTCTTTGTGGAACATTACCCCCTGAAAATGAAATTTCTCCCATAAAATACTTATAAGATCTTCTAAATCTGAGCACATAATTTTTAAGCAGCTTTAGCAGCTAAAATAGTTTTGCCGATGCCTTATTCGCAAAGGACTGTGGACGGTGCTTGTAAGAGAAAAATTACTATATTTCTTAGAACGGTAAAAAATTTCTTTGAAATTTGTATTCTATCCCAGGCTATTCAGCAAAAGGACTTATCTTCATTACAACATACTGCAGTAATTGTGTCGATACGTTTGACCTATGACCTATTTGAAACGCTAATCGGCACGTGTACCGTGAGTAGTATGTGATATATTTAAAATGCGAAAAAATAAAATTCTTTCTTTCTAAAGATAATTCCGACTTCCCCTAATTAAGTTCAAATCCCGTTTCCAAGAGTCTAAATTCTTAATCAGCAAAAAGAGAAACTGCGTTTTGGCCTCAGCCAATCAACGACGCTATTTGGTTTTGAATTTCGCTAAGATATTTGGTAATAAAAAACATACTAGGTACAAAGTTTCTCAGGAATTTTAAGTTATAAGAGCAGTGTGAATGTTTAAATCATCGAAATATTTAAAACAAATTATTGGATAGAGA
>NW_028300372.1:0-15000 GCF_049724085.1 Artemia sp. Qi Xiang Cuo
TCTTGAATGAAGTATCTGTACTGTATATTCAAGAGGTGAAATCAATAAAGAGCTTGTTACTTACTTACAAATATTTTTTATAATTTCTTGACTTAAATTTCCATATTGTGTGTATACAAGAGTTTACTTCAATAAATAGATTTTTAATAAATTAAAATTTTTTCATAATTTATGTAATTAAATTTTCCCACAGCGTTTCGCTACGTGAAATGTGTTTTTGATAAATAAAAAAAGGATATTTACTTGCGATTTTTTCATAATTTCTTTAATTAAGTATCTGCAATGTATATAAATTTGTATAAATTAATAAATATTGTGTTAATTAATTACAAATATTTTCATTATGTATTTACTTAAATGTCAGTATTTTGTATCAAATAGTTAACGTAAAGAAATATATTTTTAATTAATTTTTATTTTTTTTCATAATTTATTGAATTTAATTTCTCCATATCATATAAAAATCGTTAAAAAAAATAATTTTTGTAAGTTAATTTTTTTTGTTATATAATTATTTTAAGTAATTTCTTTTTTTTTTTTTTTTTGTTTATCCAAACTTTTAATTAAATTTATATATTTCAAAAGATTTAAAAATTTTTAAAAATTTAATTTATAAAATTTAAGATTTTATTATACACTTTTTGAATTACATAAATTTATTTTTAATTAATGATAATTTTTCAATATTTTCTTTAAATAAATTTATCAATTATTGATATAAGATAAACTAGAATGTTATAAATATAGATAATATTTAAATACTTTCGATTTTTTAACAATTTATTGTATTAATTATATGTACTGTCTATACAATATGTGAAATCAGTAAAGATTGTTTTAAGTAATTACAAATATTTTAATTTTATATATAGTTGGATATACGAATTGTGCATCCAAGAGACGAGATAAAGAAAGGAATTTTTACTTAATGAGACTCTTTTAATAATTTACTTAATATAATTTATGCATCTTTTATGTATTTCATGGACTTATTTACGTAACTTTAAGTATTTCTTATAAATGAGTTGACTTCGAGAAAGAAATTGTTACTTACTGAGAATTTTTTTCCTATTTTATTGAATTAATTTTATACATAGTGTAGCTAAGTGAAAATTGTTTTTGATAAAGAGAAAAAAAGTTACTTACTTGAGTTTTTTTCATAATTTCTTGAATGAATTATCTGTAATGTATATAGAATAGGTGAAAACGAAAAGAGTTTTTTAATTACTTGTAAATATTATCATAAATTATTTAATTAAATATATGTATTGTTTATCAATGAGTTGACTTCAAGAAATATATTTTTTATTTCAATAAAATCTTAAATGTAATTTCAGTATAGTGCATAAAAGAGATTAATTAAATAAATAAATTTATACTTACTTATAATTTTTTAATTATTTATTTTATTAAATTTATACAACATTTATATAAGTAATGAAAACATTAAATAGTTTGTTACTTAATTGTACTTTTGTCATAATTTATCTAACAAAATGTACTTTTTGTATATTCAGCCTGTGAATTCAATAAAGAATTTGCTAATGACTTACAATTATTTAATAACTTCATTAATTAACTGTATTTTATATTGACCCAATATGTGAATTCAAGAAATAATTTTCTACTAACTTAACATATTGGATAAGTTCTTAAAGTAAAATTCTGAATTGTGTGTATCCAGGATTTAAAATCAGTTTTTAAACTCTATATAAGTCCTTAAAAATTTATATAATTACATTTCATTATTGTTTATCAAAGATGGGAAAACAATAAATACTTTATTAATTACTTGAGATTTTATTTTTATTTGTTGAATTAAATATCTGTTGTGTGTCCCTGAAGCTAATTCAAGAAATATATTGTAATTACAATTTTTGATAATTTCTTAAATGAAATTTAATAATTTTTTATCAATGAGTTAACTTCAAGACAGAGTTTTTATCTTACATAGAGTTTCGTCATAATTTCTTTAATGAAATGTCTTTTTTTTATTTATAAAGGAGGTTAATTAAAGAAAAAATTTGTACCTATGTGTCTGACAATATATGTATGTAAATTCCTTTTCTTACATCTCAGACGTTTTATTAGACATTCTCAGCGTTTGATATGGTATCGTGCTCTAAAAATAATGAACAAATAACACTTTAATTCAAATTATATTTTTAATTAAATAATGCTATTTAGAATATTAATACAATAAATATATTATGATACATTATTAATATCAGAAATTAACTTAGGACATTTTTAATCTGTTAAATAAAATATTTCACCATATTCTCTCTTGATATTATATCTCTGGTCTTCTATTAGTTCGTAATCATTAGAAAAATCATTATTCAATTTTTAGTCATACAAAATTTTTACTGGTGTCTCATAAAAAGGTTCAATATGAGTTTCGTCTGTGGTATTATTTGGTTCACTGAATGTTTGACCAATGGCAGTAACGTTTGCTGGTTTTTTGTTTTTCATCGGTTAATCTTTATATTACATCTTGATATTTTCCTACAATGCCCTTTTTATTTTTCTGGCAATTTCACCGTATATTATCACATTATTGTTACACAGGGATCAGTTTCGGCACGTAGACAAGATATTGCTTACGATATTAGTAGAAGAGTAGGCCTTTCTTTTATTGATCTCCCGTTGAATATTAATACCTGAAAGGTGACGATTGGATGTATCAGTAGGTAATGTGTTACCTGCAACAGTAGCAAGGAGTTGTCCTCTATCATCAATGATTATTTTTATGTTGGCATTCTCCTTGAGTGCAATCATCTCTGGAGATCTCAATCTCGCATAACCACCAACATAAGAGTTGAATTTTTTCGGTATTCCAAAGAAATTTAATTCCTTACTGTCGTGACAGTGCATGCATACATTTCCAATAGTGCTACCGCCTGTACTGGTTTCAATGTTTAAATATTTCTTTTTGTCGGCATTCAATGCTAAAATAACATTGTTATGTAAACACACTTTATTAAAATGTTCCATCTTCACTTTTTTTTTAAAGATATGAATTATGTGTTTATCGTTCCACTGAGTAAAAAATACTGATTTAATACATGCAATAGATTAGGTTGTGTCAATAACCAGTCATAGAAGACCAGTGGGAAATTCAAATCGTGTATCCGACCAATCGCAGAGTGCTTTCAATAAAATGTCATAGAAGGACAGTGTTAAAGTCAAAGCATGTCTATGAACAATCACAGATCGCAATTTCTACATCTTAAATATTACTTTGAAATTTTAAGTGCTGTACATAAAGAAAGAAATAAATAAAGTTTAGAGATTTCTAATTTCTAAAAAAAGTTTGAATTACAAACTTTTAGTATATTTATTGTCTTTAATGAAAAACTAGTGAATTACAGAGTCTGTCAAAAACAGTAAAGCTCTTTTAAAAGATGAAAAAACTAATAATTTAACACAAAATTTTCTTTTTTAATGATCACCAATTCACACGGAATTAGTCAGCTGAGTCTCTCAATCCCCTTATAGATCTTTTAATATATAAAAAAAATACTAATGAAACACACACATTTCGTTATTAATGAACATCTAGTAAAGAACAATCACACGGAATTAGGAACCTGAGTCTCTCAAACCCCTAAAAGATCAATTAAAAGATACTAAAACTACTTATATAACATAATAATATCTATTTTAATGACAATAATTTAAAGAAAAATCACACGGAATTAGGCCACTGAGTCTCTCAATCCCCGTAAATCTCTTTTAAAAGATACAACAACTACTTATATAACAATAAAATTTCGTTTTTAATAATCAACAATTAAAGAAAAATAACACGGAATTAGGCAAATGAGTCTCTCAATCCACGTAAAGCTATTTTAAAAGATAAAAAAACTACTAATTTAACAGAAAACTTTCGTTTTTAATGACAATAAAGTAAATAAAAATCACAAGGAATTATTACAAATTGTCTCTCACTCCCATTACAGATAATTTAAAATATACAAAAACTACGTATGTAACACAAAACTAACTTTTTTAATTACCATCAAGTAAAAAAAAAATCACACTTACTTAGGCACCTGAGTCTCTTAATCCCCGTAAAGATCTATTAAAAGATACAAAAAATAATTATATAAAAACCAATTATCTTTTTTAATGAGCTTCAAGTAAATAAAAATCACACTGAATTAGGCAACTGAGTCTCTCAATCCCAATAAAGTTCTTTTAAAAGATACAAAAACTACTTATATAACACAAAGAACCCACATGTAACTGAATACCTGTATAACTGAAACCCATGTACATCTGAACCACCGTGCCAAATTTAATTACGTTTAATATCTAGTCAACAACTGCTCCAATAGTAAGAAGAAAAATTTACATATATATCAGTTAGCTTAATTTATTTATGACCATCTAGAATAGAATAATCACACGTAATTAGGCACCGGAGTCTCTCAATCAACCTACAGCTCTATAAAAATATACACAAAAGAAATATTTAAGATAAAACTTTATTTTTTAATTACCAACAAGTAAATAAAAATCACACGGACTAAGGCACCTGAGTCTCTCAATCCCCGTAAATATCTTTTAAAAGATACAAAAACTACTTATGAAACACAAAAATTTAGTTTTTAATGACAATCAAGTAAATAAAAATCACACGGACTTAGGCCACTGATTCTCTCAAGCCAATTAAAGATATTTTAAAAGATAAAAAAACTACTTATTTAACATTAAAATTTATTTTTTAATGACCATCAATTAAATAAAAATAACAGGGAATTAGGAAACTGATTCTCTCAATCCCCTTAAAGATATTTTAATAGATAAAAAATCTAATTATATAAAAAACTAAATAAGAATTTAAATAAAAAAAATTAAAAAAAAAATCACACGGAATTATGCAAATGAGTCTCTCAATCCCCTTAAATATATTTTAAAAGATACAAAAACTAATTATTTAACAGAATTAATTAGTATTTAATTATCCTCCAGTAAATAAAAATCACCCGGACTTAGGCAACTGAGTGTCTCAATCCACTTAAAGTTATTTTAAAAGATACAAATACTACTTATTGAACACAAAGAACCCCAATGTAACTGAATCCCTGTATAACTGAAACCCCTGTACAACTGAACCTCCGTGCTAAATTTAATTACGTTTAATATCTAGTCACCAAATGCTCCAAGCCTCAGAAGAAAAAGGGATTTTGAAAACAGGGAGCTCGATTTACGAAAAAAAAAAAGGGATCGCCCCCGTGCAACTGAAAACCCCTTTTAACTTAACCAGAGTATAACAGAAATCCCTCCGTTACCCTTTAGAATATTTAACTTAAAAATATTTAAAATACACCAAAGCTTAAAAAACAAAAAAAACGCTAAATGTTACTAATTGTATTATTATTTTTAATATATTTTTCTATATTGACTTTATTTTTAAAAAGTAAACATCTGCTTTTTAAATATAGGTAAATTCACAATGTCATTATATCGTTACTTTTCAATTAAGCTATTGAATACTTTCTAGCAATTTCCCTTGTAAGCGTCTACGCAAATATCTTTTCGCAAAAAAAAAAAAAAATTCGCAAATCTCGTAAACTAAAGAAGTAATTACCCTTTTCAAATGCATTACTCTTTCTATTAATGAAACCCATTAAATTAATAGCCAATTTTTAAAAAAAACCTACAAATCAACTTAAAGATGAATTTCCAAGGATTTAACATAAAAAAAAAACTTGTATATAATTAACTAGAAATCTACGTCAGAAAAAACTTGTCCTTAATAGGACAGGTATTAAATGAGTATTACGCAATCACTGGCTGTAGTACTAGATGCTTTACTACTGATGTAATTCCCAGTTGTTGGCAGTATCAGTTCCTGAAAATGCTTGTGAGGGAAGGGAGATTCAATATATATTTTTGAAAATCTAGGGGGGGGGGGGTAATATTTTGCCGTTTTTTTCAAATTTTCAATAAGAATACCAAAAAGACATTTTTCAACGAAAATAAAAACAATATTTTCAAAATCTGGGAGGGGAGTAGAAGCCCAATTGACGCCACTGGTTATTGGGCCGTTTGAGTATATGGCACCCTGTGGTATTTGCACACTTCTAGCATCGCCAATGGCATTTTACCATATTTCTCAAACGCTATTTATTTTAAACTACCTTTAACTGTGGTTCAAATAAACTACCTTTGACTGTGGACTGTGGTTCAAATAATGGGAAATGTGAAAAGCTAACGTTTGAATTTTTGGACTCTTAGTCTAAATATCGTTTTCTTGCAAATCTTGAAACAAGTATATGTTTATTTTGGAAGCGACGATATATTTCGTGCCATAGAATCTTTTCTGTCGCAAATTTTTTCGGTTTGTGATTCTTTTTCAATGTGATTTTTTTTATTATTATTAGAACGAGTCAGACTTTTAAAAGCTCTCAGAACCTTCAATTTAACAGGCAATATAGGATTTTATTAATAATTGTGTAATTGAAGCCACGTCCTTCTGGAATTCTCTCTAACGACTCAATATCCAACATAAATTCGTGCGGCTATGCAGAATTAAAATTCAACCTCCATAATTAGAACAGATGAGTAAGAAGCACCACTTATTCTTCCAATATAAAATTAATAAGCTTTAATAGCTGTTTCAATTATGCAATTGGAGAATTTACTCCGTTGTGATTTGCCAGGGATATGGTTGCCATGTCTATGTAAGGCCTTCTCGTTGGGCCACTGTGAGGTGGTCATTGTATAAATGATGTACAACATTTATTTAAAATATTTTCTTTTTGTAGACCACAATTACGCTACGCGGACGGGGAACTATATTTTGAGGAAGATTTCATCTCTTTCAGCATATTTTCCCCTTTTACTAATTTATAAAACTCCATGCGAGTCAGCATGTAGTTAAACTAGCACTGTAAGGTCGATTTTATGGTCCCTGGGGGCAGCCGTTTACGGTCCCTGGGAGCGTCAGTCCACTGGCTGACGTCAGGGACAAGTAAGGCCAACTTTCCAAGTTGGCCTTACTCTATTACTTGAGCCAAGCTCGTAACGTTAGTTTGCAAAATTGGGTCTTCTCAGGGCAAGAAGGTCCATACAGGGGAATATCAGGAAAGATGGCAACCCTAGCTTGGGAGTGTTTTGCCCTGATTCTAGTATGAACACCCCCCTATCTCCTTGTGTGCTAGTGTACATATATCCATGAGAATAAATGTATGATACTCCTTTATCAGGCTTATACGTAGGAGGAGGGGGCGAGGTAAAAGGCCTTACCCTTAGAAATGTGATTACTTATAGTTGCCAACAATTGGCCAGTTGTCATCAAATTGGTCGCTGGGAGTGTAGCCCCACCCTCCCCACCTGAATAAATTGTTAAATATCATAAGTCTGCCCTGCACTATCAAATCCTATAAGTTTTCATTCCCTTTGTCGTTTTGTTCTTTATGGTTCCAAACAAAGGAAAATGTCTATGTCGAGAGCGCTATTTAAGTTCCTCTTCCAAGGGGCGGACAAAAACCAAAAATTTTCTAGGGGAAGGGGCAAAATACAGCCACGTTTTTGTAGCAATTTCAGGAAGTTTTTGGTTTTGTATGTACTTGATAGGTTTTGCGTTATCTCATACATTTCGAGTAAATTGTGTAATCTCAAGTTTCTTCTTTAACTTTATGTTCCTGATTTAAAAGTTGTTTGCTGTGACAAATGTTGGCTGCAATAAATTAGCCTTCAGTTAATTAAATCCTGGATTAATAAATTAAGTTTGTACACCTTAACAGGAAAATCCAATTAATTAGAATAACGGGAAAACCATAGTTAGGTTTTAGTTTATCCTTTCACCGACACCCGGATACAGAATTATTGACTCATTAAGGTTTTTACTTATAAGCCTACTACCATGGTCATATAGGCAGAAGGCCAAAAATTTGACGTGTTTGATTCAATAGCTTTCAGGGTTTCAACAACAAGGGTTGTCATCCATAGGAGTTGGGCACTATTTCCCTAGGTGTATACCAGGGCCGTATCAAGGAAGTTTTTTTTTTTGGGGGGGGGGGCTATAAAAAACTAAAAACATATTTCAAATGTGTGTTATGCATTTTTATTACGTTATTACGAGTCGAACAAACATTTCGGGGGGGGGGGGGGAACCCCCTAACCCCTTTCCTGAATACGGCCTTGGTTTACACCACAGTAGACAGAATATACCAGTAAGCTCATCGCAGATCATTTCTAGTCTTCGTGAACAAAAAGCTCCTCCCACTTATTTCTGCCTTAGCTTGTTTCTGCATTAGATTTATTTCCGTTTGTTTCAATGCACTTTGATGGAAACAGTCGGAAACAGACTAACCTGTCTAGCATGTCTAACATGTTTATATCTGCCAAAACGTTCTCCGGAGCACTCGCACCCCGGTCCGGGTTTTTATAATGGGTGAGATACAGAATGATCATACTGGATAATATATGAACTGTGGTTTACACCTACTTTTTCCAGTGAGCAAGCCGTGTACGTGAAGTGGGAATCCCATGATTTCTTCTTTGTCCAATATATTGGCATTGTTTTCATATCTTCCAGTTGTTCTGGCAAACTTGGCCATATGCTGAAGCAAGTTGGAGCGTTCCTGTCTATTTCTACCCCTACCATCGAATACATATCCAGTCCTTCTGGTCACCAAACTAGTTAATGCAAACACATCCGCCGGAATATCTTACATTTATGGGGGAGGGTCTCATATTTGAATAGATCAATCCTGTCAACCCCTCCTCCACCTTAAAAAAATTAATATAAGTGGAAAATATGGTCAAAAATCTAAAACGTGGATTTTTTTTGGATATGGGGAAAGAGAGCTCCGGATAAAGGCAAATAACAAATATAGAAAAAAATGAAAATATAGGCATGACGGGGGGGGGGGGCTCTTCGTCAGGTATCCATGTTTGTTGACTGTGATGACTTTTAGGCTGAAGGAGATTTGAAATATTTTAACACCAATAAAAATAGGTGGACCCTGTAGTCAAGGGCATATTCAGTATTTTTGTTTGGGGGTGGTATTTTTTCGTGGTTGTTTAAAAAAAACATAAGAAAAACGGATCAAAAGTTTGTTTAAATTCAGTTTTGTTACTTTGTTACGAGTCAGACAATTTTTTTTTTTGGGGGGGGGGAGTCCAACCCAGTGATGTCTCTAGATACGTCCTTGCTTGTGGTAGCATTGTGGACTGATCCACAGCTTAGCAATACGTGGCCGAGGAATCAATTCCCGCTGCCACAAGGTTGGGCGATAGGCTTGCTACTTGTCACTATGGAAAAGACCCAGCAACTGAAATGTCAATTCGGCCAGATATGGCCGAGAACTCTGGTTAGATTCCAGAGCCGTATCTGGTCAGGCTCGGACAGAGCGTCACACGGCCAGATACGGCTCTGGAGTATCGTTATACTTTTAAATATAGGTAAATTAATAAAAATAAAAAATAAATAAAAAAAATAACTTGTTGGAATTTCGGTATGTTTTTTCTGTGGAGGGAAGGGTACGATCTCAGCTAGTCTTCCAATCTTATTATCAATTCAAAGAGTGAATAGGCTAAGGAAGAAAGCCAGGAAATGATAAGAGTAAATGTGACTGAAGTTTTTTAAGGTAGTAAGAAAAAAGAATTGTCCAACGCCACTGCTGCTATTGGTAATGGTTGCTGCCTCGTCGTGATTCACTACCATCTTTATTTTTTTTTTTTTCTGTTCTTTTCCGAGTAGTTTCGCGGAATAATGGAACAATTTTAGGAAAATGGTTTGTATAGTCGCTGATATTAGAAAGGCAAGTTAAAACCAAGTCTGAAAGAAGCGCAAGTCTGGAAGTTAGAAACTCAGCTAGAAATATTTGTGAAAATGCTTTATGTTTTTTTTTATAGAGAGGAGGAGGAGCCTGTACAAGAATTATTTGAGTGATAGATAATGTTAAGAAAGCGGAACAAATAAGAGTTTCAATAGGGATAAGTCCTTTATTAGACAGTGAAAAACAAATGCAAAAGTTCTGTTACTTTTTCTGTATAAAAAATATTTGTATTTGTTTTTCACTGTCGAACGAAGGATTTATCCCTATTGAAACTCTTATTCGTTACGTCAAAGAAAGGCAGTGTAGTCTGTGAAAAAAGAAATTCAAAGCAAGCGAGAAAGCTTTAAAATATATATTACGGAAGTGTGAAGTGGAAAAGTTGGTAAAAGTCAGCGTAGAAATGATAGAAAAAGTAGCCTGGTTTCTAGTTTCAAGAGAAAAACAGTGTGTGGTTTTATGAAGGGTAGAGGATGTGAGTAGAGATGCCATAATAACTCGTGACAGGGCTCCTTATATGGGCATAGAACCACGTGGTTTATGGACTTTGTCAGTGAGAATTTGAAAAACAGGAATTTTGTCACATTTATTTGATGGTTTTATGGATTTTGTCAGTGAGAATTTGAAAAACAGGAATTTTCTCACATTTATGTATGTTTTTATGGACTTTGTAAGTGAGAATTTGAAAAAACTGGATGTTTTATGGTTTTTGTCAGTGAGAATTTGAAAAACAGGAATTTTGTCACATTTATGTATGGTTTTATGGTTTTTGTAAGTGATAATGAAAAAAAAGGAACTTTCTCACTTTCATTGATGTCAACAGCAATTTATGTATGTTTCATGGTTTTTGTCAGTGAGAATGGAAAAACAGTATTTTTCTCACTTTGCTGTCAGTCATTAATCAAATTGTTTCCGGGCAAAGTTTAGTAATGTCTGACAGGTACTGCTCCAGGAATAGATCCTAGTCATTAATGTCTTTGCCTCGGGAACAGTTCTACTGGTCGAACTCCAAAGGATATTAATAACCAAAGGCCTTGGAAACAATTAGGCAAGAAACATCTCAGCGATGAATTGTTTTAGCGCGCGAGAAGGTTTCCTATTAATTTGAAATGCGTTAGCACAGAGATGCCAATAACAAAGGAACACGCTGAATTTGCGTCTAGGGATTATTTGGGCGAAACTGTTTTAGACAGGTTATGGAACTATTTCGGCGAAACAGATAGAGACATTTTAAAATAAAATTTTTTAAGAGATTTTAGAAGAGAATTTAAAGGTGAAACTCTGTGGTCGTTATAATACACAAGTTTCATTTGAACAGTGTTGTGAGGTCCTCTAACCCAACCCCAAAGGGTTCCAATCCTCCTACCCCAACCCCGAAGGAAGCCCCCGGTCCTCAAAGGCCCCCCCAAGCTCCCAAAGGCCCTCCACCGGTCCCCAAATGTCCCCCAGGCCCCCAACTGCCCCCCGGACACTCAAAGGTCTCCCAAGCTCCCAAAGGGCCACCGGCGCCCCCAAAGGCCCACCCCAGACCCTCAACGGCCATCCCCGGGCCCCCCCAAGGCCCAGCGAGTTCCCAAAAGACCAACAGGGTCCCCAAGGCCCTCCCCCGGTCCCCAAATGTCCCCCCGGCTCCCAACTGGCCCCCGGACCCCCAAAGGCCCTCCCCCGGCCCCCAAAGGTTCACCGGGCTCCCAAAGGACCAATCGGTCCTCAAGTGCCCCCCCGACCCCCCAAGGCCCTCCCTGGGCCCCCCAAGGCCCGCCCCCGGTCCCCCAATGTCCCCCCCGCCGCCCAATGCCCTCCCCGCGCCCCCAATGCCCACCCAGACCCCCAAATGCCATCTCCGGACCCCAAAGCCCATCCCCCGGGCCTCAAAGGTCCCCCGCGCTCCCCACGGTCCCCAGACCCGCCCGGGACCCACAGCTCCTCAACGGCACTCCCCGAGCACCCGTCTTTCGGTGATGCGTGTTGTCTGAAACCTATGATTTGGGATGTGTAGTTTGCTACTTCAGGCTTTTCTGAGCTAAGGTTTCCTAGTATTTCCTAGGTGAATGTTGTCTGAAACCAATAGTTTGGGATGAGTAGTGTGCTATTTCAGACATTTATGAGCTAGGTTTCCTAGCATTTCGTTGATGTGTGTTGAGTGAAACTTATGATTTGGGATATGTAGTTTGCTATTTTTGTCTTTTCTGAGGTTGGATTTCTTAGTCTTTCATAGGTGAGTGGTGTCTGAAACCTATGATTTGGGATGTGTAGTTTGCTATTTTGGACTTTTTTGAGCTGGGTTTCATAGCCTTTCATAGGTATGCGTTGTCAGAAAACTATGATTTGGGATGTATAGTTTGATATTTCAGGTTTTTCTGAGCTAAGGTTTTCTAGTATTTCGTAGGTGAATGATGTATGAAACCAATAGTCTGGGATGAATAGTTTGCTATTTTTCACTTTTCTGAGCTAGGTTTCTAAGTCTTTTGTTGGTGTGTGTTGACTAAAACCGATGATTTTGGATCTGTAGTGTGCTATTTTTGACGTTTCTGAGCTGGATTTCATAGTCTTTCATGGGCGTGTGTTCTATGAAACCTATGATTTGGGATGGGTGGATTGCTACTTTTGACTTTTCTGAGCTGGATTTCTTAGCCTTTCGTAGGTGTTTGTTGTCTGAAAATTATAGTTTGGGATGACTAGTTTGCTATTTTTGTCTTTTCTGAGCTAGGTTTCTTAGCCGTTCATAGGTGAGTGTTGTCTGAAACCTATGATTTGGGATAGGTAATTTGCTATTTCCGACTTTTCATAACCGGATTTCTTAGTCTTTCATAGGTGTGTGGTGTCTGAAACCAATGATTTGCGGTGTGTGGGTTGCTATTTTTTTGACTTTTCTGAGCTGGATTTCTTTAGTCCTATTCGATAGGTGTGTGTTGACTGAAACCTATGATTTGGGATGGTTAATTTGCTATTTTTGGCTTTTCTGAGTTTGATTTCTTTGACTATCTTAGGTGTTTAGTGTCTAAAACTTCGAGTTTGGGATGAGTAGTTTGCTATTTTCGACCTTTATGAGCTAGTTTTCTTAGCCTTTCATAGGTATGTTTTGTCAGAACATTATGATTTGGGATGTGTAGTTTGCTATTTCAGGCTTTTCTGAGCTAAGTCTTTTTAGTATTTCGTGGGTGAATGTTGTCTGAAACCAATAGTTTGGGATGTGTAGTTTGCTCTTTTCGACTTTTCATAAACTGATTTCTTAGTCTCTCTTAGGTGTGTGGTGTCTGAAACCTATGATTTGGGGTGTATGGTTTGATATTTCAGTCTTTTATGAGTTTAAGTTCTTAGTCTATCATAGGCATGTAGTGTCTGAAATTTATGATTTGAGGTGGGTGGATTGCTAATTTTGACTTTTCTGAGCTGGATTTCTTAGACTTTCATAGGTGTGTGTTGTCTGAAACATATATTGTGGGATGACTACTTTGCTATTTTTGACTGTTATGAGCTAGGTTTCTTAGTCGTTCATAGGTGAGTGTTGTCTGAAACCTATGATTTGGGATATGTAATTTGCTATTTCCGACTTTTCATAACCAGATTTCTTAGTCTTTCGTAGGTGTGTGATGTCTTAAACCTATGATTTGGGGATGTGTGGGTTGATATTTTTGGACTTTTCTGAGCAGGATTTCAAAGCCATTCCTAGGTGTGTGTTGACTGAAACCTATGATTTGGGATGGTTAATTTGCTATTTTTGACTTTTCTAAGCTAGATTTCTTAGCCTTTCATAGGCGTGTCCTTTCAGAAAATTATGATTTGGGAAGCATACAAAAACTTACACATGCACACAAAAACTTACATCCACACAAAAAAAAAAATGCACACAAAAACTTACACACACACAAAACTTACACACACAAACACACGAAAACTCACACACACACGCCAAAACTTACACACACACACACACACACACACACACACACACACACACAAAACAAACACATGAACACAAAAAAACTCACACACACACGCACAAAAAATAACACAACCACACACACACAAAAATTACACATAAACAAACTAAAAATAACACACAAACTACAAAACTAAAACAAAAAATAAATAAAAAAATCACATTAAAAAATACACACACACACACACACACCAAAACTAAAACACAAAATCAAAAACTAACACACACACACACACACAAACTAACACACACAAACACACACACAAACAAACAAAAGAATACGAAAACTAACAAGCACACAAACACTTACATTCACACAAAAACTTACACAAACACACACACACAAACTTACACACACACACACACACACGAAATAATAAACACAAACACGAAAACAATTACACACACACAAAAACTTACACACACACACACACATAAAAACAAAAATAAAAAAGAAAACAAAAAAAACTCAAAAACAAAAACTCAACAAATTAAAATCACAAACAAACTTACAAACACAAAAACACAAACAAACACACAAAAAATCACAAGAACACAAAAACACACACAGACACACCCACAAAAACTTACACACACACACACACACACAAAAAACATACATACACACACACGAAAACTTACATACACACAAATGAAAACTTACACACACACACACACACACACACACACACACAAACAAAAAAAAACAACCACAAACACAAACAAACAAAACAAAAAAAAAACAAAAAAAATAACACAAAAAAACATTCTACAACAAACATACACACACACACACACACACACATACACACAAAAACTTACACAAACACAAAAAAAACTTGTATCCACACTCAATATCTTAGACACACAAAAAATTACACACACACATACAAAAACTTACACACACGCACATACACACACACACAAAAACTTACACACACACACACAAAAACTTACACACACACAAAAACAAACACACACAAAAAAACACACAAACACTCACACAAAAAAAAACAAACACACACAAAATCACAAATGCACACGAATAATTACAAGCACAAAAAAACAAATACACACACACACTAAAACAAACACACACACGTCAAAACTAACACACAAAAGATCTTAGACACACAAAATCTTACACACACACACACACAAAAACTTACACCCACACGCCCAAACTTACACACACATACAAACACAAAAAAACACACAACCACACACACATACACAAACAAACACACATACACAAAAACT